>NC_081333.1:330184-633398 GCF_022539665.2 Daphnia carinata | reverse complement strand
TTTTTGACAGGAGCTTGTACTGTGTGATGTGGTGCCCATGCATCCTGTACCTAAGTTAACCACTCCGGAATGTCTTAGACATTTGAAATTAAATGTTGTGGTCTTGAAGCGATGGGTTTCTGCCCAAGAACGAATAATTGATTAGCTCATGAAATGAGCCCCATCAGGTGTGTTGAATGACGTAAGTGTTGCAACTCTGGGACTGGATGAATGTAGCAGCAATGAAGGAGTTAAAGGATCAAATATTCACATCAATCAGATAATCAATAATAAAATGTATCAGTGTGCTGGGTAATAATCTTAGAACCCTCTATGCTCTGTGATCTACCTTTAACTTGACCAAGGATGATGTTGATCTTTTCTGATTAGTAATCTACTAGTACTTCCCAATACATTTTTGTGGGTATGTGTAATGTTTAAGTACAAGAAATACAGAAAATTTATTATGGTATTGATCGTATGTTGTGTTGAGGTATATTCGTGTACAAATGCTGGAAGCAGCGAACGAGCATTCTCTAGTTCAGCCCGATGTGATTCTTGGATTTCAAACATGTCCGCCATCGATGTAGTGGAGATCGCTGGGCAGAAACACAAGTAAAAAAAAGAAAACCCATGGAGCATGGACCAATGTGTTGCCATCTATACTATACCAGCAGTCTTACCATCCCCGAATTTGTTTTAGTAAATAATACCACAGAGTTGTTGACTAAGTATCCCCCTAAATAAATTATGACGCGTATTATTTTTTTTTTTAATCCTAAACGAAACATACATTTATGACAATAACTGTACATTTACTCTTACCACCAGGTGGCATATCTGCGGCTATTCGACCGTAGTTCTATACCCACAATATTCCAGTTCCTGTTGAGATTGTGTGGGTGATAGACATGAGAATAAAAATCGTGAGCTTATTACTTTGGGATGCAAGAGACAGAGTAACTCTAAAGATAAGAAAGGGTGTGTTTTAGGGATAACGTGATCCGTGTCTACCTACTTTATTTTTCTTTCATCGTCAAGTGAAAAATGAGATTACCTCACAAACTCCCCGTAATAGAGGAAACTACTAGTCTTGGTTATGTTTCAACAAAGAACACCCAATCCTAATATTTCGTTCTCAGTGCACGATAGTCTACCGGAAAGTGTGGCGTTCATATCGCATCTCAGTGTGGTTTGTCTTGTTTTGAAATCGGCCTGTCGCATGAGCCAGACGGGCCTTTAGAGTGTTACTGCTATACTTGTGTAACCCACCCATTTCTGGACTGGTTTGGTGCAGTATCACACTGTAACTCGGAGAGGACCTGCAATGTGATTGCTGGCAGTGACTTTTGTACTAAGGAAACCAGGTTGTCAAGGTTGGAGGAAAAAATCAAGTATATATTATTGTTGGTACTGATGAAAAAGCGATAATTCAGGAAAAGTTAACAACAAGGATGTGAGGAAGGCGACTCTGTTACGTGTCTCAGCATTAAATGTTCACCCTTAAGTAAAAGTGTTTTGTTCGGCGGAACCCTGCAAATGAGTCTGATGCATCGTGTGCTGCAAATAATGCATCCTACACCACACTAAACGAACGGCGACGTTGAACGCAGTCTTATAAAGTTAACCGAAAATATTGTCACCGCCAAGTTGTCAAGAAAAATGGCAGCTGGCGGAGATGATCAATGGCCAACAACAGGGAGTCATGGACATTACTTCCTGAAGAAAAATTTTCACAAGCCATCTTATTGCCACCATTGTTCTGATTTGGTATGGGGACTTCTTGGACAAGGATACGTTTGTGAAGGTATTTAAAATTTTCGTTTTCAATCGTTCTAGATATCTTTTTGTGCAATCACACATTATGTTTTCCACGAGGACATATATTCTAGCGTTTTTATTAAAACAGCGATTCCTTAAAAATAAGTTGAACTCTGGATTAAAGTACATATATTTGATGTGACATTTTAAAAATCAAATAGTAATAATAAGTTTGAGTAATCGATTCCACTAGCAAAATAACAGTTGAGGGAATCTATTTGGAGTTGTCAACTCAAAATATTCTTCGAACATTTTGGAAAATTCGCCCAAGAGTTATAGGAAACCTAATGCTATACGTATGGCAATATTCAAAATAAATTCGTAGCCTACACAGGAATTGACAAATAATTTTTGTTTTCAGATGTTTATTTTTCTGTATATAACATACCGAAATAGTCTGTTGTGTATTTTATTGCCATTTGTAGGTTTCTCTTCTCCCTTCCTTACCGGTTTTATAGAACGATGAACAGGTTTATGGTCCAAACCTTAATCGGTTGAATATGGTTTATCCATTTTTTTAAAGCGTCTAATCGACGTACACAAAAAAACGTGTAGGGATGAAAATAATTGTTTTATGCACATAGACATTAGCTAGTCATTGACTGTTTTTGGTGAGAGGCATTTAGCAAAGCTAAAAAGAAGGAGATGTTGAGTAAAACTGGAAAATACAATAGTTAAAAAACAAATGAAGGTGACGCAAAGACGAAAAAAAAAGAGGAATAGAAGGTTCTGTCAACTGGGGAGAGATAAACAAGAAGAGCGAACTTGGGAAATGCAAGGGATGTATAGAAAAGAAGAGGCGGTGGATGTATTGATTTTCATCTGGAAAGCAACGTAAAGCCTGCATTTCTCGTCGAGTAGACCATCAACCTGAGCTTCGAGTTTGACAAATATAATTATGGATATTTTTCGACGGCCAAAAGTTGTGCGTCTTTTACGTTTTTCGACGTGCTAAACTGTACACAAAAAAAGACTTCGTAGTGAAATAGAAAAGGATCGAAACATACGTGAAGTCAGTCGCTGCAAATTGATTTTCCAATAACGAGGAGATAGTGAAATTCGTATTCCTTTAACCTTTATTCTGTTTCCGTTTGATAATGTCCGAAATATTTGTAGCAGTGGGTTAAAATTTTTTATTTTTAAAACCAAGAATAATTGTTCGCCTAGGCTATCAACGAATTTACTTATTAACGACTAACTTTAACGACGGGTGCTATTTTCGTTTTAAACGTTGTCATGTTCGAGAGTTAGTCAACCCGATTGTACGATGTTTTGAATTTCACATTTTTTTTTTTTTGCTCACTAGGTTTGATACCCCGCTTAGGATTTGTAAACTGAAGTTTTTCAAACAGTACTCAATTTGGTTTTTTGTTTTCAATGAAAAACTTTGAACCTAGAAATCCCGAGAGATGTACAAAGAGAGAAGCGGAAATTCTGTAATGTTTGTAACATTTTAGTCAGAAAAGAAGTTTTCTCTTTTTTTCGAGAACTGTTTTTCTAGTCGGTTGTCAACCGCGATTTCGTCATTCTTTTCGTTAACGCAGCATCGCCGAAAAACATGTTCCTGTAGCTGGCATAGGGTCATAATATGGGAGAAAAGGCTGTGCAGCTGCGTTAGATAGAAGTGTTCCAAATATAATTTGCGGCCAACTATTGATGGAACGGAGAAGCGTGTAGCTGGAGTTGGAAGCTTGCATGAAAAAGTCATCATCTCTAAATAGAAATAGACAGTAGCGGTGTGTACCTTGACAAAGGCCCAAAAATCCGGCACGGACATTTCAGGTTTATTTTGTACCTACTATTATGCCATTTATTTTACTCACGCAAATAGCTCGAATGAATTGCGCGGAACATAACCCAAGCCAAAATTGCCATATGTTTCTGACATTTTTTGTGGAACATTTACCATATTCTTGTGGCCATACAGTCAATATTCTGCAACCATCATAATTCAAAAACTAGGTTTTACAAAATGCAGCTTTGTATTTGACTCTGAAAAAGTATACGAGGCGCATAGAAACACCTTTGAAAGAAGAAGAATTTAAAGTGGATTTTTTTTGTCTGAATAATAGGTCTCCGTAAATTTACACTTAGTAAAGAAGAGTACTTTTGTTAGCTAGATGTTTTAATTTAACTGTCTCTTCAACTTATAATATAGAAATATTATAGTTCGATTCGATTTATATCTCACGATTCTTCGAGTAAGTGCCGTGGTGCAACAGCTAACAAAACTATAAATAAATTACGATGAAGTAGCATAATTATTAGCGAATCGTTCGTTGATCTAGGCTAAGCAACGCAGAAAAGAACCCAAAATCTAATGGTATCTTAACGATTCCAGTTTGCAATTTCGTCGTGCACGATCGCTGCCTTAAGGGAGTTGTGTCACCATGTATCCACATCGCTACGGCACTTATCGAGGTAGGCTAAGTTTTCTGCTTGGAATTAATTTGATCTAGTTGTTAATGTTTAAAATTATTATTATCACTGAATGCTTTGAAAAAGTACTGTTATTCCTTATTTCATGGTATGATAATATATAGCGGCCATGGTTTTATAAGCCTCACGATTCTCGTTGCATTTTTTCCCACAAGGCAATGTAATAATTTGCTTTTTTCAAATTCTTTATCACCGTCGCAATTTCCTTGAAATTTTTCGTTTTGCAAAACCACGTTCTCCTTATCAAAAAATATGGCTTGTGTCTAAAAGAGTTATGGCATACATCAATCGCATCAATGCGCAAACCGTACCATGTCGGGGTTTTTCTTCCAGCAATTCATTATCGTGTTCAATTTTCTAAGCCAAAAATAGTATCGAATTAAGGAATAATTCCGAGACAAAAAGTCAGTGTATTGATTCAAGGCCGTTGATTGCTGCCGTGTTATACCGTTCCATTACAAAAGATTATTTTTCGCCGAATAATTTAAGAGATTGAGCAGCAGAACTTTTAAGTTGCGACCCATTATGACTAACATTTCAAGTTTTCATAGTTAAACGGACAATTTTCGTGAGTACTTGTGCAATCAATTCGGGCAATCTTTGTCAGACGGAAAATATTCCATGTCAAAATCTTTGCTTTCTCAGAGGTAGCAGGATTCAGCTGTATCCTTCCAAGGGTTGCCATGGTAACTCGTTCTCTTTCTCTCGTCTACCGCGTTATCGATCTGTGAACTACACCAAATCACTGATTCTGCTGGGGAAGGGAGGGTCGTTCATCGTGCGGATCCATCTCTTTAGCCTCGCGGCGGCGCGGCTGCTGTTGCTACTTCTTCATCGATCAACGATTTTCGAAGCCTGATGTAGAATTTTTCGAGACGGAATGTGCTACAGCGGGGGAGAAGATATAGCCGAGCAAACCTCATCGGCGAAATGTAGACTTATTTAGATAGCTGATTAGTTGAATGTTTAGTATTAATCACAAGTCAGTTGGATGGTAGCTAGGTAGTAGACGGATGTACGTCTGTCAGACTGAAAAGTTTCATGCTACACGCGTGTCGTGACCGATACTAAGAGAGGAAGCAATGACCTACCTATAAATATTTGAGAAAAAAGGGCAGCTCAATAAATTTCAAAAGTAAGGATACATAATCAACGTAATTGGATCTCTGATTTATTGCGGCGCAAAAAAATCTAATTATGGTTACCTGAACTGTGAATTAAGCTGTAGGATCTCTACATGCTACAACAATCATGTCGATTGTTCGATTAAGCGTCCCACTGTTGTTGTTTTTTTTCTTGTCATTTTACACGAAAAGCTAATTTACGAAAACGATGAAGAGACGAGGTTTATGAGGGGGTGGATTTAAAGACATGTAGGGTTAAACAAAGCAAATCATGGCGAACGTTTCCAAAGTTTCAAAGAAAAGCAGACACCAAAAATATAGTTTTGACCGAAACATTGCCTCTTTATTAACATTGCTCAGTATGGTCTCCTTTTTTTTTTTTTTTTTCCTGCGAATCTTTTTGGACTTTCATTAGCTCTTGGGGTCACCAGGAGCAGTCATAGAATCCCGGTTGTGCCTTTCTACGTAAATAGCATTTTCTATTTGTCTGCTAGTGTATCCATATCCTGTCTGTTTTATACTTTATTTACATCTGTCTCCTATCTTTCGACGGGATGTCGCTTAAAGAGCCACCTAGGGGATCTAACACACATTCTTTCCAGAAGATGCACATAGGTAGTGTCATGGTAATACTGAAACTGGACGTCATGCATGTTTCATGTTTGCAAAAAACATATTCAGTATCAAGTTTTTAAAAAGTGAAGGCATATGTCAAAGTATTTTTTGAATATGGAGTTTTTCACGTCGCAGCTCTGGTGTGTTAATGGCGAGAGAAGGTAGAAAAAAACCAAAAGAAATGTGAGTTACCTGATCATAAAAGTTATCAATAGGTAAGAAATACAAAAAGCTAGAAAATGCCTTCGTATGTGTACATACCTTGCCCAAAAAGATATTTCCCCTCTGACTGTCAAACGTAGCTTTTCCAGAAATTTTCATGGCAACAAAATTTGCATGTTGAGAGCATCCAGGATTGAGGGTTTTCCTGGGGTATTGTGATACAGAACAGCGAACTTTCTTGGGAGGTTTCTGAAAATTGTTTTCTTTTTGTCAGGGAGGAGAAGGGGTAGGATTAGTTGTAAAATGCTGTTCAAGATTTTTGGGGACAAAACAGGGTAGGTTTATGTATTGTAGGACTAGCAAACCAGAGGCACCACATCATCTTCTTGGTCTTTTTATAGAGAACAGTACCATGTTTTTCCCTCTTAAAGCAACAAAACAGAAAAATGTGAAAGTTATCATAATAGCAGTGTCATGTTATGCTATGTTTTGTGAAATGAAATGAATTTAATGTCTGCTGAGCTGACACATCCTTTTCGAAGATGTTCGTCTCTCAATTCAAATGCATTCTTTCAGTAAATTATTTTTTTTTTTTTGTCCTTGTTTTCAGACACCAGTCGCGCACTTTTGGGCAGAATCTAACCACCACAGTCAAAAGCGACGGTTTTGTAACGTGTGCCGAAAGCGTCTGGATGACACCTATTCATTTCGGTGTGAAGGTAAGAAGTAAAAAAAAAAATACAATAAAAATAAACTTTTCTCGTCCCATCACCAAATTTAAATTCTGCTTCCTGGAATGAAATTTTAGAAAAATTACCTGAGTTAGATGTTTAATAAGAGAAATTATAACATTCATCTTAACGAAATGTTAATTCCTCATGAACCCACTTGAATCAGGACATTTTTTTTTCTATTCCTTAGTTTGTGACTATCACGTGCATGCCGAGTGCCAAGATGGAGCCCTGCCAAACTGTCGCCAAGCTTCTACCTACACACCTGGGTGGACATTGGAGGATATTCGGCCTACCCACTACTGGCGAGAGGGAAATTTGCCAACTGGCGCGAAGTGTATATATTGCCGAAAATCGTGTTGGAGTGCTGAATGTCTTGCAGGATGGAAATGTGAATGGTGTGGATTTGCGGTAAATGAACCTTTTATGCATAAAAAAAAAAAAAAAAAGAAATATTGACTCTTGTGAGACGCTGTAGCAAATGAATTTACCTGCATAGTTTTAATTTATTACCAGAAAATATAGAGTAGGGGCAAAAAATATCCAATCGCGCAAGAAACATCGTCCCGCCATAAAACCCCAATTTAAAAAGGCCAAAAACCATACTCGTTTATCCGATATTTTTGGCATACGTGTATCACTTATTATTCGTCCAATTCGTTTATAACAGCATACCGGTAGTATTTCAGTAACTAATCGGCTTTTTCCTTTTGCCTACATGTCTATGCAGGTTCATTCCATGTGTTACAAATCAGTAAATCCCGAATGCAATTATGGGGTCCTTGCGCCAAGTCTTCTTCCACCGCACGCCGTTAGTAATAACTGCCATACAGTCGCATTGGAAACGCTGATAGGATCACAGCCAAGGAGGAGAGAAACAGCATCACGTAAGTACTTTAATGCTAAATGAGTTTACCTTGCTTGTCATTAATTATCGATACATAGAAAAGATTCACTGGGTGTAGGCGAACTTGAATCTGTTAAACGTGTTTTTCACCCTAAGTGATATTTTTCTCGTTATAATACTGAAGTTGGATAAGCGAAATTTGATAACGTTGATGCGTTAGATTCATCCTAATTTAATTATGAAAATGAATATTTATTTTCATTCTTATATAGGGATTGAATCGTATCTTGTAGAATCAAATAGTTTAGTTTAAAGTCGGGAAAATCTGATGTTCGTGAAAATGATGCGTGCTGAACAATCGTTACAGAAAAACATAAAGCAACGTACATTCGTGTCACTACTGTTGTGCATTTTTGAAATATTGATTCCACAAATTCATCAGCAGGACGCTCGGTAATAGCTATACAAATAGAAGATAATCACCTGATTTCGTACGAAAGAAACTTCACTTGAGAAGATTAATGGGAACATTTGTTTGGCTACTCTTCTACATGAATATTTGAGTCACATTTTTAATTGGGTAATGTTTTATTTCAAAGTAAATTTAGCTAAACATGACATTAGGAAGGGTTGTACAAACCAGCTCTCAGTTTTCTCTATTTCCAACCCGTGTACGGAGGAACCATTTGATTCTGCAGAACAACGAATCTTCAAATACGAATTATCAATTCCTCGAACTATCAGTTTCGCTTGCCCTTTAGCCCATAGTAAACGTTGTCTTCAGTGCACAACTATGTAGGTGGAGCATTTTCTTTTGTAACATACCAGAAAGGCAGCTTAAATTGAATTTCTTTCGTATCGCTTGATTACATTTTCCGCATCAATGTAAAAGTTCAAAGGATAAACTTTTTTCCCCATAACGTATTTTACGCCTTGTCGCCCAGGTACTGCTAATAGTTTATAAATTGATTTCCAAAAATCAGCAGTCATTTGGATTCGTATGGCGTAGCATTATAGTTCTTAATCAAACAGTTAATTACGCATTTCATACTGCTACGTTTGAGCCTCCTCTTTTCTGCTGACATATAAGAAGTACCTAGAGCACTTGGCCAGAACTCCATGGAACCATGGCAACAGCCAATAAATAAACTAGAATGCAGATGGCCTATGATTCAATAATTGCAATGATAATGACGTGACAATCAAGTAGGCAATACAGTATTGAATAATGAACGATGCGATAATGGGTATCTCATAACGCAACATAATAGCTCTCGGCATTCAACGCAGTAGCCTAATTTTGGATGAAATTGCAAATTAAATGATAGAAGTGCAGTAAATAAAAATTTACCTTCCAGCCTCATGTTAACCACTTTACTGTTACCCCAACAATAGGCTGTTGATCTTTAATATGTATCAGTAATATGAGTGCGTGTTACATTTTACCTGTGTAATAATGGCATTCATCTTGATGCCATTTAGTTTATTTTTTCTTTTTACCACCATGGCTACGAATAGTTATACTGTTCAACAATTATAACTTTAACTATAACTTTGACTTTTTTGTTTCTTGTTTCATGCCTTAGCCCGGAGCATTTCAGAAGATTTTTCCAGCGGTGGTGGTGAAGCTGCCAATAAGTCATTCCGTGAAAGTGATGATAATTATAGTCAAAGCCGAGAACGAGATCGATCAAGGGAGCGCGACGACCGGGATGAAGGTTCATTTCGACTTCAACAGAATTTTTAAAAATTCCAATTATTTATTTTTATTCTCTTTTTAGAATTAATTAAAGTGTACGATGGGATCGCTTCGTTTCGCCACCATAGCTACAAACTGATCTCCGTTCCCCGACACACCAGTGTTGAACAACTAGTCGCAGCTGCTATGTGGGCATTTCACCTGACAGGAGATCCTGGTAATCAACTACGTGTCTTGTTATTATTTACTGATGTATGAATGATATTATCGCGTTAGCGTAGAGAATCGGCTCTAGGCTTTCCTTAACATTTCTAATGTTTTTTTTTTTTTTTCATTTCACAGGAGACTATTATCTTACAGATCTGTGCGGAAATTCCGAGAAGGAAATTGAGGAGCCCTACCCGATACCTTTACTGACACGAGTGGACGGGAGGAAGCCAGCCCTATTACTTCGTTTTCGGTAGGATTTTCCATCGTTTGACTTTTTCTGCAATCTGGAGGCAAGGGGGAGTAACTTCGACCGAAATTGCCTACTAGATGCTAAATTGAGACTTAAAATCCATTGCATTTGTTTAAAATTCAAGCTCTTTCAGAGTAGCAACGCTTTTGATGAAATTTAATATTATGATAATATGTTAGTAAATCAAGGGCTGACATAACAGACATTAATGTTCTAATTAATGTCTGTTATGTCAGCCAAACTGCCACCCGAACAGACCGGTTTTTAAAATGTCCGACATTTAATTTGAATTATTTACGACGTATTTGATTAACAACATTTAGTTAATATGACAGTTCATGCTTAAGTTCACCTGATATCTGTAACACGATCCGCGAGAAAAGACGCACAAGGGAATGGTTTCGAGATTTCCCAGCATTAAACCTTTAAGCTAATGGCGATTCTTAATTTTGTTTGCCTTCCTTTTGCAATATTGATAAACCAGTGAATCAACCGATTCCGGTTGGGTCCGCGTTCATGCGGGAAGGTTACAAGTGTCTGAATCTCCCAAGCTTGTACCGGTTAGCAGTGGTACCAGCGCCGCTAGTTTGCTCAGCGAATCGCTGCCCCTCTTCGGATTGGAATCTGCAAACCCGGAAGATTTTTCTGTTACTGAAATCATCATGCACAAAGGAGGTAATCTATTTTTTATTTAACTAAACTAATTTTCTAAACAAATTCTATATTTATCCATTTGTTTTTCTTGTTTTCTTGCATTCCATCTGTGACGACAATTCGCATTGATAAATCAATAGTTTCCGAACGAGTTCTTGCTCGAGACGAAATTCCTTGGGAGTCACTGAAGCAGATCGGGCGTGAATCCCTTCGTCAGATGCAACGTACTCGGTTTTACCTTCAACCGAAAGAAGTTCCATGCAGTGAAAACTTGGCTGTGTTTGTTAGCAATTTGCCGTTCAATCTTTCTCAGCGTCAGTATGAGAAGATCCTTCTGGACATTCTAGGGAAAGGTAGTAGATCATTATCTTCATTTTTGCAAACGTGAATATTTTCATTTAAAAAACCCTTTCCAAATTTTTATCCAGATAATAAATACTCTTCTATCGGACCAATTTATTATGAGTATGGTTCAATGGTGTTAACCTATCAGAATTTCGATGATGCCATACAGGCTTGCTATATTTTGAAAGATGCAACGTACGAGGAACGCAGCCTATCAGGTACCAACAAAAACTTGTTTACTACCTTTTTACTTATGAAATCTAACCCTCTTTTTTGTTTTGTTTTTTTAAAAATTATTTTACAATAGCCGCTCTGTTGCCAAACATAATACCTCAACTGATTCCTCCCGGAGTGCAGCCTCTTCTGGTTTTTGTGAACGTTAAATCCGGTGGTTGCCAAGGCCTTGAGCTTGTGACGAGCTTTCGTAAGCTCCTAAATCCATATCAAGTTTATGATCTTGACATCGGCGGCCCTTTGCCGGGCCTTTACGTCTTCCGCCACGTTAAGGATTACCGTATTCTGGTGTGTGGTGGCGATGGTACGATTGGATGGGTCCTACAGTGCCTCGACAATGTAGGTCAGGACAGCGAATGTTCCTCACCTCCTTGTGCAATTGTTCCACTTGGCACCGGAAATGATTTGGCCCGCGTCTTGCGCTGGGGATCAGGTACCTTTTCAACGTTAACTATTCAAAAAAAAATACCCTTTAATAAAAACAAAATTTCGTTTATTCAGGTTATACTGGAGGAGAAGATCCCCTTAATTTGTTACGAGATGTCATAGAAGCCGAAGAAATTCGACTTGATAGATGGACCGTGGTTTTTCATCCATCGGACGAGAAACTATTTGAGGACGGTAAAGGTGGCTGTGGAACAGGTGGCGTCATGTCAACATCGACAGCCATTTCCAACGAGGACAACACCCAAATATTTGTTATGAACAACTATTTTGGAATTGGAATCGACGCCGATCTTTGCCTGGATTTTCATAATGCTCGAGAAGAAAATCCCAATAAGTTCAATAGCCGGTAAGTGATTGCATGGATTCATATGTTTTCAAGCATCGTTTTATAAAGTATCACGAAGAGGTATCCGTTTCACCTCTTTGGAACATAATTTCGTTTCTCTTTTTCCCAGCTTGCATAACAAGGGCGTTTATGTTAAAATGGGCATACGCAAAATGATGGGACGCAAAATGTGCAAAGACATGCACAAAGAAATCCGGTTAGAAGTAGACGGTAAAATCGTGGAACTACCACCTGTTGAAGGAATCATCATTCTTAATATTTTAAGGTAATATAGTTCAAGGGAAGGAAGAATGAATTCAAGATTGGTTAACTTGGTGTTTGATTTTCAGCTGGGGATCGGGTGCGAACCCATGGGGCTTTGAACGTGACGACCAGTTCTCAGTGCCAAATCATTGGGATGGCATGCTCGAAGTTGTAGGCGTTACCGGCGTCCTCCATTTGGGTCAAATTCAGTCGGGACTACGCTCTGCCATAAGGATTGCACAGGTCTAACATAAAGATGATAAACTAACTTCAAACATTGAAACACCCATTTTCTTTAAAAAAAAAAAAAAAAAAAAACAAACAGGGTGGACATATTCGTATACGTATGAACAGCGAACTACCAATTCAAGTGGACGGTGAACCTTGGATTCAATGTGCTGGCGAAATAGTTGTGCTGAAATCAGCATTGAAGGTAAAAAAACGTATTTAATTTCTAGAACTTTTGTAATTACTACCCAAAAAGAATTGCGCGTATATCAGGGCGGTCAGGTTTTAACACTCATCCGTTGATAAGAGTATTTCTCGGCGTACATTATTTCTCAGCAATGCCTTGTCTTTTATTCTGAGAATTTCAAAAGAAACTGGGGGCGGAGGATCCCTTACCCGAAAATTGTCTCAATGTTCGAGGGAGGCAATCTTACAAGACCGTTTGATTTTAAAATCTCGCACCAATTGGTTGCAGAATCCTCGCGACAATTAGAAGTGTCGGAGATTGCCAGCTTAGAGTATGATATATTGCTTAGCGCCAACTAGTCCGGAGTTATTACGATATGGTAAAATATTAGCGGATTTAGTGTTTAACTGTCGACCGGCCTCGTTTAAAGACTTAATTCGGTAAATAAAAGTTGAAACGGAAATCGACAGAAAGCTTTATGTGATCTGGAAGGATTTAGATGTTTTGATCCCGTTGAACAGCTTTTATGATCGGCTGTGTAGACTAAATAGATGGTCCTACAGTAAATCATTGGAGCCAGCTGAGAGCGACCAAATCGGTTGTTTAAATTTCGAGTCCTGATACTATAGACAAATGGAGACAAACACGCCGAACACAAACAACAAACGATACACAAAAACAGACAAACAAGGCGGTTCATTGACATGAAAATGAGGTGTACTACATGGGCGTTTCCGTCCTCTATCCACTGGTTATGGCTTACATCGATGCCAATTTAATTTGTGCTTAACTATCAAATTAAAAACCGTTCGAAGTATAGGTTTTTTCTTCTATACCAAGGTCGTTTTTCTTGATTTTCGCTTGCCAGTGTAGGAATTAGCTGGAAAAGTAGAAGTTTATGCGTTCGTAAATGGGAGTTTTGAGCGCTTTTTCGCAATTAAATCTTGAGCCAATTCGCACCCGCGTGTTCTTCCTAATTTACCATCGATTCATGTTCAATACCTCAATCTTCGCTTGGCTTTTCCCACCTGACTGTTAAAGTATTTTCATATTCCGACTACTTCGTACCGCCGTAGTGAGGTCTTTTTAGTTTTTAAATGCTTATCTATCCTGGCTAATTGGAGCATGGTTACCCTATCACTAGGAGTATTAGGTTTCTTCGGTGTTGTAGGAACTTTCAAAGAGCGTACTCTTTCGAGTGGTAAAAATAAAAATAAAGTTCGATTTTAGAGTGCGTATAAAGTTTCTACGTAAACAGATTGATTAAATGTTTAATGAACTCACAGGCTACCATGTTAAAAAAGAAGAAAGGAAATATCCCAAGCAGCGCGATGAGCCAGACGAGCAATCATACTGCTGGAAACAGTAAAATCCGTTGCCCTGCGGTGATTCCAGCAACATCTGAGTTGGACAACAGTGGCTTCGACGAATCTCAATCTACCCCGGGTAACAAAACGCAGATCTATTCAACGACCGTGTGAAAATTTGGGGTCAAAGCCAATCTCACCTCAACGTGTTGAAATTTTCTTTCTATCACGGAAGAGAGGGGCACAACCCACCTTCCTGTGGGCTCTCAAAATCGTCGGCAATAGGTAACCCTACAGATTTTTTTCAAAAATAAAAAAAAACTATGAAAATTTGTTCTTGTCCAGCATGCACCATACGTAGATCTACTGATCCCAATCACACAATTGTTTTTCCTCTTTATATATTTATTTGATCTCTAGTTTCCCCTGTCTCTGCTTTCTTTGAAAGAAAAAAAAAGGTAAAATCGTACCATGCCTCTTTCCTTGCTGGTTCGTGAATTACTTTAAAGTTTTAGCAGTCAACGTATACCCTTTTTTATGTTCCGTTTATAGCAGTTATGTTGCGTATGTCTTAAAACATATATAAGAAATTTCCCATTCCATTACCTAAGCTATTATAAAAGCATACAGAAATTTTTTAAAACAACTCAATTTAAAAATGAAGACGGAAGAGATTTCAGAATAACAAAAAAACAAAAACAAAAAAAGAGTTACTTTAGCCCATGTTGAGGACTGTTACTTGATTGCAATGGATGCATGCTTGTTTTATTGTTGATTTATGATTATTTATATCATATATATATACACAAAACGTATATATGTATCTGCTGTGCAGGAAATTTTCTTATAAGGTAACGAATGAAGTTCAAGCTGTAAGTCTGCAACAAGAAACTCCTTAATATGGGGATGTTAGCGAATTGGTTAGCTGGAACCAATTTTTCACTTTGATTTGGAGCAAAGGTTTCCAGGTTTTTACTGAACATAGTCTAGTCAAATAAATCCGAGTTGTCTTATACTTGATAGTGTTATGGGTCACAAAGTTATTAAGCTTCTCGTCCAATGCTATATTCAATTGTCGCTAGGTAATTAGATGTTTCCTGTATTCCTGGTCGTTTGATATCTACGTTTTTATTGAATGTTTTTCGGGCCCCGTAAGTTGTTTCCTCTTATCAATATGGTGGTGTTTGACGCTCACCGGAGATCATCGCCAATCGTTGAACCTCGTAATGAAACTATTATTCAGACAAGAAATCCAGTAGGTTTCTGAATGGATTATCCGTAATGCCGATTATCTCGCTTTTCGTAAAATAAAAACAAAAGGGCATGGAACTTTCAGACGTTTGTTATATAAATAAAAATAATCAATTGCCTTCGCCTGACCGAAAATACAGCAAGGAAAAGAAAATCACAGGGAAAAAAGAATCTTCGAAACTGAAATCTGCTCTATCAGATGTAGTTCCTCGTCTGAACCGTTAAATGAAAAATCCCGCTTGCCATTCTGTAAAAGATCATGGTGAACGAGACGACACCGTAAAGTACTCAATGAAATTGAATACAAGCATAAACACGAATCTATTTATTATTATTATTGATCAATCTGGTACAAATGTGTTTGTTATTCGGTAATCTTTGTGATGTATATGTTTTCATCTGCATTCAATTTTTAAAAAATTTACTGTATGTTACTGGATTATGCCTATTCCTACTGATGTTTATCTTAGTTCCTTTTGAAATCGTCTTTTTTGCAAAATTGTTGTTCTCGTGATGCAAATTTTCCTCGTCGGCACATCGAACGGATAAGTCAGAAATGATTGATCCCAAGACTATTTCATTTTCTAATATTTGTTTCGTCGGCTATTTGAATTTCGACTAATTACGTTTTCATAGATAGCTTTAATTCAGATCCTGTTCCAGAATAACTTATACATAATAATCGTTGTTTTGTACCAGTCGTAGATTAAGCGCTAGGAATACCCCATTTGTGTCATGGATGAAGACATATTTGGTATTTGATGAAATAAATGAATATGTGAGCTTCATCACTGTACGCGATGTCAAAATTACGGAAAATATTGTAATCAATTATAATATTTCAAGAATAATGTTTGTTTTCTTATTTGTTGTAACTTTTTAAGAATTAAAATACAGGTTTTTGATAACTGCATGTGATATTTTGGAAATATTTTAAAGCAGTTTCCGGGGGATGAATCAGATTGCCCAGGTATATGGCAATCCGTTTTACACAAAAAAAAAAAAAAATTCGCCAAAAAAAAAAAAAAAATCACACTTTTTTCTTTTTTTCCGACAGGTAGCCATCTATCGCTCAGACTCGTTATTACTGGCGTAGGCAATTTAAGTCCATTGGATGCCATTCGCAGTTAGTTCAGTAGCGTGGATGGAGAGAATAACGCGTGGCTGGAGGAACAATTGAAAAATGGATAAGATAATAAAACAAAAAAATGGTAAGTATAAACATTATTATATTGGTTTTCAATTATTAATTATTGTTTATTAGATCAAATTATGAAGCTGCAGGCCCAATTATTGGAACAACACAAAATATTAGATAACAGCAAAGCTAAGGATGGTAAGGCCTAATATGTAATGATTCTATTTATTTGCTTTTATTCATTTGTGTTTTGTAGCTCAAATTTTGAGTCTACAAGCTCAGCTAGGGGAAAAGAACAAATTGGAACAGAACAGTTTCCAAACAGTGAAGGAGGTTTTTCCAAACTCATCCCTAACTGAACATGAGGATGAATTGGCATTAGGCGAACACAGTCAGGTACCTAAACTTTTCAAATAAGAATTCAAAATAAGTATAGAATTTTAACAAACAATTATTTATTGTTTAGTTATTCAGTCTACCACCTGACAGTGTGTTAAAGTTAAATTCTGTTAGTGCTGCACTAAAAGAATTGTTAGTAATAAGTCCATGCAGCGAAGGAAGTGAACAATTGTGGGACCGTATTTGGGCTGAAAATGGGTGTGGTACGGAAACCCAGAAATAGCACGAGTTCAACATAAAACATAAATTAGGTACTTTTCGGTTTTTTGTCTATTGAAAAAGTATTTTTAGTGCTATTATTTTGCATTCACAGGATTTTAGTGGGGGATCAAGTCAAGTCTGGAAGTGTTACAGGATGGAAGAGTGAGCCTACAGTTGAAAAACACTGAAAGTGCATTACCATTAAGGTATGAGGTAAAGTAATAGAGTATGCATATTGTCTAATGAGAAGTACCATCTTGTGTGAATGAATCCTGTGTAACAGCAATCCTTTATAGTTCTGTCACAGCTAGAAGCCTCAAATAATTCTGCTTCTCTTGCTAAAGAACAACTTGTCCTTTACGTTCAGAGTGTTGGTGAAGCTGGGTACTTAAATGGCCCTAAAGATGTTTCATTTCGTTGGCATTGCAGCGATGAACATCATACATGGACTTTTAGGTATGAAAGGAATTTTCTTGAAAATTTTTTGAATTTATGACAAAGCATTTCTTCTGCTTTTTGCCAACCATGTCTAATCTAAAAAAAAAATTATCCAATAGGAAAGGATTTTCAGCATACTGGGAACACAACTATCAACAATGCAACATTCTAGGGGTGCAATTTTATCATTCAAGAGCCTTATACAATGATTTTCATCTGCAATTTGTATGGCCTTTCCCAAGCTTCTGCCAGAAATTGAATCTATAAGTCATGTAAGTCACATGAGCAACAATTGAGATGCTTAATGGTGTTTTTCTTTTCTCAGCATAGGTTAATAGTAACATTGGATCTGAAAAGATTCTTGGTTGGGGCAAGACATTGAATAAATTGTATTGATTGGATGGATGACATGACATTGCTATACTTAATTCGATTCCCCAGACGGTATTTGATATTTAAAAAATTGAAGTGCATATCTGGGCTCCCTTCTTTTCTGAAGCCCCGTTTCCCCTTGACTCATAATAAGCCCGTAGGGGGTCATGCCCCTACTGTACGGTATATATAAAAACAACATATACCGAGGTTTGGAGGGCTCTGGCCGGAAAGGGGACGTGGGGTGCCGCTTAGTCCGATGATGTGTTCACGGAGGGTGACGTGGCTGCCCACAAATCCGAACTAAAGGTTAATCGCTCCTGTAAAAATGTTCCAAATCTTCAGCTCTTCTTCCGGCTTCTCTTAGCCAATCACCGGGTAATCTCCCCGGTGGGTCAACAAGGCAGTGTCTCCCCCTGCCTGGGTTGACGGCAACTTTTGAAAGGGCTATTGTGCCTTTTTAAAGTTGCAAAGATAATTGTAATGTGCAGAGAATTGTCAATAAAATTTTTTTTATAAAATATTTTTTGCAAAATGTGTTACTTTCATTGTCTTTGTTAGCTGTGTTCATACATTACATTTATCAATTTTTTTTTTTTTTGCTATGCTTTATTTGTTTTGTCACCTTTAATGGTAAGCATTGTTTCCATTGGTTTATCGTTTATCTGTAAGCATTCTATTATTATTCAGGGATCGAACCCTGGATGATCGGCATACCGCGCCGATGCTATACCAATGAGCCATGAATCATATGATGACAGGTTAGCTTTTTTCTAGTCGCTTGCGGACTTGCATTTACACTTTGAATAAAATTGAAACGTAGATCTTTATACATCTATTAAGGTTTGAACCCAGGGTAACAGTTACCGCAGCTGAATGCTCTACCACAGAGCTATGAACATTTTGAAAGCTATAAAAAGATAAATATATACTTGTGAAAGACTACATAAACATCCTAGACTATAACATATGATATGCCATAAAAGATATAATATGATAGATATATCTCGTGGCTCAATGTTAGAGCATCGGCGTTGTACGCTGAATGTCTGGGGATCGATTCCCATACCAGTAAAAAAATCTACAAGTATAAAATTACTTCAGAAAATATCCAGGTATTACACGTTGTTCCTTGTCTAAGTTCAAGAATTCAAGAAGTGTAATAAATACTAATTGAATACTAACAGATAAGCGATACAACGGTGGCAAAAACCATAAAAATGAATTGAGCAAGCTAAATAAAAAAAAAAGTTGATAAATGTAATGTGTGAACAAAGCGAAACAACAAATGTGTGAACACAGACAATGAAAGAAAAAAATTTTGCAAAAAACATTTTATAAAAAAAAATTTATTGACAATTTTCTGCACATTACAATTATTTTTGCAACTTTAAAAAGGCACAATAGCCCTTTCAAAAGTTGCCGTCAACCCAGGCAGGGGGAGACACTGCCTTGTTGACCCACCGGGGAGATTACCCGGTGATTGGCTAAGAGAAGCCGGAAGAAGAGCTGAAGATTTGGAACATTTTTACAGGAGCGATTAACCTTTAGTTCGGATTTGTGGGCAGCCACGTCACCCTCCGTGAACACATCATCGGACGAAGCGGCACCCCACGTCCCCTTTCCGGCCAGAGCCCTCCAAACCTCGGTATATGTTGTTTTTATATATACCGTACAGTAGGGGCATGACCCCCTACGGGCTTATTATGAGTCAAGGGGAAACGGGGCTTCAGAAAAGAAGGGAGCCCAGATATGCACTTCAATTTTTTTAATATCAAATACCGTCTGGGGAATCGAATTAAGTATAGCAATGTCATGTCATCCATCCAATCAATACAATTTATTCAGTGTCTTGCCCCAACCAAGAATCTTTTCAGATCCAATGTTACTATTAACCTATGCTGAGAAAAGAAAAACACCATTAAGCATCTCAATTGTTGCTCATGTGACTTACATGACTTATAGATTCAATTGCTGGCAGAAGCTTGGGAAAGGCCATACAAATTGCAGATGAAAATCATTGTATAAGGCTCTTAAATGATAAAATAGCACCCCTAGAATGTTGCATTGTTGATAGTTGTGTTCCCAGTATGCTGAAAATCCTTTCCTATTGGATAAAATTTTTTTTTTAGATTAGACATGGTTGGCAAAAAGCAGGAGAAATGCTTTGTCATAAATTCAAAAAATTTTCAAGAAAATTCCTTTCATACCTAAAAAGTCCATGTATGATGTTCATTGCTGCAATGCCAACGAAATGAAACATCTTTAGGGCCATTTAAGTACCCAGCTTCACCAACACTCTGAACGTAAAGGACAAGTTGTTCTTTAGCAAGAGAAGCAGAATTATTTGAGGCTTCTAGCTGTGACAGAACTATAAAGGATTGCTGTTACACAGGATTCATTCACACAAGATGGTACTTCTCATTAGACAATTTGCATACTCTATTACTTTACCTCATACCTTAATGGTAATGCGCTTTCAGTGTTTTTCAACTGTAGGCTCACTCTTCCATCCTGTAACACTTCCAGACTTGACTTGATCCCCCACTAAAATTCTGTGAATGCAAAATAATAGCATTAAAAATACTTTTTCGATAGACAAAAAACCGAAAAGTACCTAATTTATGTTTTATGTTGAACTCGTGCTATTTCTGGGTTTCCTTACCACACCCATTTTTCAGCCCAAATACGGTCCCACAATTGTTCACTTCCTTCGCTGCATGGACTTATTACTAACAATTCTTTTAATGCAGCACTAACAGAATTTAACTTTAACACACTGTCAGGTGGTAGACTGAATAACTAAATAATAAATAATTGTTTGTTAAAATTCTATACTTATTTTGAATTCTTATTTGAAAAGTTTAGGTACCTGACTGTGTTCGCCTAATGCCAATTCATCCTCATGTTCAGTAAGGGATGAGTTTGGAAAAACCTCCTTCACTGTTTGGAAACTGTTCTGTTCCAATTTGTTCTTTTCCCCTAGCTGAGCTTGTAGACTCAAAATTTGAGCTACAAAACACAAATGAATAAAAGCAAATAAATAGAATCATTACATATTAGGCCTTACCATCCTTAGCTTTGCTGTTATCTAATATTTTGTGTTGTTCCAATAATTGGGCCTGCAGCTTCATAATTTGATCTAATAAACAATAATTAATAATTGAAAACCAATACAATAATGTTTATACTTACCATTTTTTTGTTTTATTATCTTATCCATTTTTCAATTGTTCCTCCAGCCACGCGTTGTTCTCCAGCCACGCTACTCAATTAACTGCTAATGGGATACAATTAACTCAAATTGCTTACATGCCTGTAATAACGAAACCGACTGATAGATGGCTACGGGTAGAAAAAAGAGAAAAAAGTGCGATTTTTTTTTTTTCCGCCATTTTTTTTTTTTTTTTTTTTTTTTATGTAAAACGGATTGCCATAATAGCCTTCCCACTTTTGTCAAAATCAGCAAAATATAACATCTCATGGAATTGGATGAAACTCACCAGAAATAATCAGTGTTGAACGCTGATTCAGAATATAGCCTTAGTTTTTCATTTAGGGGTGAAGTTTCCGAATAAAACGCAATTAAAGAGATTTTTGTTTGTTTACTATCGCCAACGCCATCTGTTAACAGAAATATCGTAAAAATAGATTTCGATGCTGGAAATATCAATCAAACTAGGCTAACTAAAAAACTATAAGTCGCACATAAAAACTATATTGGTTTTCATGATCCTCATTGAATTCTCTATCAAAATCATGTATTTTAAGGATTTCTAAATTTTAGCCAAAATTGAAAAAGTAGGAAGGCAATAAGCCTTTCCACTTTTGTCAAAATCAGCAAAATATAACATCTCATGGAATTGGATGAAACTCACCAGAAATAATGTCTTACCATGTATTTAATGTCATATCTAGGATTTAGCCTAAAATGAAAAAGTGAGAAGGCTAAAAGTAAAAAGTATTGGTGTACACTGCTTTGCTACTTAACCAACAGAAAATTGTAACAGACTGTTCGAGTGTGTTTGTCAAATTGTATTTAATCAGTTCCAAAGTATTTCTGTCCAAAGTGATTAGGTGCAACTGGATGAATTTCAGAAGTCAAGATTTTCATCTATATGAACAGAAATTAATGTTTGTTCAAATTTAGATGTATCTCAACATTTACCTGAGGAAAGGCTGTTACTATTGTTTGGGTAGCTGGTGGAGTACAGAAAAGGTTAGCAAGGACTATATTTTCCTCCAGCACCGAATGGTCCTTTAGAACGCTAACTGCTTTAACGACAGTATTGCCGGTGCCTGGTAAGATGAATATAGATTTACTCTTAGAATTTTTTAACCGGTAAAGCACGAAAGTAGGGTGGATTATGCAAACACCAATTTCAAACCACATAGGCTGTTTTTACTAGTACTTTACTAATAGGCATACCATTAATATTTAAATACTCACTCATGATTGGATACATAAGAAGAACTTTTCTTTGGGCAATGTCTTCAGGAAACTTGGCATAAACAACTTTAGCTTCATGGGTATCATGATCTGAGTCGATCAAAATTTTCCCAATTCTCATTGATCTACAGCAATCCCTAAGTCCCTTTTAATGAAAGGCAAACTATTAAAATAGAAAATTTACAAAAATAGGAAAGATGTCTTCATAAGCTTTTGGACATACATACCTGTTCCATTGCTTCTCCACTTCTGACAATTGATACTCCACAGTTTCCCTTTTCAAACTGCAAGCCATCATATGGAAAACCTATGGGAGTTACAACTGTGCAAGGTGTGTAAGGAAGTTGGTTCAAACTTTCTTCAATCACAAGACGAATCTATACAGAAAATTTTAGAGATGAGAATGTCCAGAAATCTAAATGAAAGCTTTGTGTACCAATCTGTCAGCATAAAATTTGAAATCATTCCGACTAGTGTTCCTATAAGATTTATGAACGAAACAATAAATAGTTGTTAGTTGGCTGAAAAAATTGCAGAATTTGAATATTGAATGTAGAAATTGAAGAAACTTCTTAAATGGGTTATCAGTACTGACATACAAAAGTGGCACAGTTCTTAATTGTGCAACAAATTGTAAACTATTTTTAGTTCACACAGAGTCCACTATAATCCTATGAAAACTAAACAGTTAAAGTTTCTAAAAACGATAGAAACATAAACACCTGTCACGAATTATTGTCTGTAGTTCACATGTCTGGTCATTCCTCTTGAGAACGCGAAAATTCGGACCAAAATCCTCATGAACAACTGAATTCAGCTCAGACATTACTTAATGAAGGAAGGATCAAAATTATCAAGTTCTTTGTTATTTATCCTGGATGTTTGTCCCGTGTCACTAATGCGGTACACTAGTCACCGCAAGGCTATCGCTCTTCGATACCTTGGCCAACCTGAGTATCGGATGAATCCTTGATTCGTCTGATTTCCCACTTGAAGGACTTCGCTGTGCTTGTAGGTTCCATTTCTAAACAGCGGTCAAAATACAAAGGAAATAATGTCTGTATCCAACAACACCAAAAGTTCCATACGCTGCGTAAATTCGGTGTATTTTTACAAAATAGTCATCTAGTATTTTTACGGTCATGGAAAGGTAAAAGAAAAACAGACTAGAAATTTGATTAGCCTGATTGCTTGTAGCCACCGAGTGGCTATCAGGTGCAACCACACTTTGTTGATGGAGAATTGCGCCGTATTATGAAAAATCAGGATTCGTCATGTACAAATTCGTCATTTTTGTACAAACAGTTTCACGAGTCACATTCAAGTCAAGTTTCGTTACCGAATCTAATATTTCCACTTGAAGGTATTAGCTGAGTGCTCGCTTTTCACAGTTGGTTGATGTCCATATCTTTTGATTTCATATTTCCATTTCAACACCACCACAGACTGACATCTGGGTTATAACAGAATCGGTTTTCAGATATCTATAGTATAACATTACATAATATCCAGACATGTGCTTTTCTCTTGTAGAACCCCGCAAACCCAAGGCATACATTAGGAGGCACCTTTGGGTAGGCGAATGCAAAAAATGGCTTCAAACGGGGTATATTGGCCTTTTGGGAACAACGGTAAAAAATGTGCTAGATATCAAAGAATAGCTTGAAAAACCTTAAACCAACTGCTCCTAAAAAATAGTTCCTTCTTCCATATCAGCAAACGTAAAATTTGCAGGTTCAGATGTTGTTTAAGGGACTTTACATACAGGATGAGGCTTTCTGGTATAGCTCCAGGCTAGAGAATGTTAAAAATCATCCCCATCACAGATTTCTTATGTGTCAGAGTCTACGTAACACAAGCCAATCCTTGATAGAAACCTACAGTAAAGTTTTTCTTTTTTTGATAATTTCACACAAACATTTGCAGTTACCTTTTTTATTTTAAAAGAGTGACAATTATTGAGGCAAATTTTCAAGAAATGTATCAACATCCAGGAGTTCACTGCTATCTTCAGCAATTTCAGTAATATGATTATCCTTTGGCTGTTCTGATGTGGTTAACACTTCTGAAGGGGACTTTTCACTTTGACACTGGTCACTACACAACAAGCTGTTTTGCAACAACTTTGATTTTCTTCTCTCTTCTGCCCTTCTTTTGTTTTCAGCCATTCTCAACTGCTGGTCTTCAGTTACAGTTGTCCTCATGACTGACTGGGAAGGTTGAGAAAAAACGGTACTACATTCTTTGGTTGCCTGTTCCATGATATTGTCAAACTGTGAATCTGTGTTTATCACACTTTCCTCAACCATTGCTTCAATTTCTGATTCTTCCATGCGAAATTTCTTCATATACACCTAGGCATGTGAAAATAAAACAACTATTAAGCTGACTTATAACATAGAAAATTAGAAGAATATCACCTGTACATGTTTAGTATTCCCTAGTTTTGCTACACTCTCCACACAATCATCAAAGGGTAGCTTTGGGAACAAACGATGAGCCCAATGTTCCATTTTGGAGAGAATGGTTTCAAGATCGGATTTTTCATATCCTTTTCCTCCCAGCTTTACTGTACGAAAATCAGCCATGACAGCTTTTATTCCTCTTTCACCACAAATTCTATTCACAATCAGCACGTAACATAATATTGAAACAATATAATAATAGCACTGGTATTACCTGCTTGTGTCAAGCTTTAACTGTGGGTTTCTGACAAGTTTCCTTGTTTTGGTTGAGTTGTCCTTTTTTTCACTTTTGGAATCTAATCAAATAGATTGAAGAACAACAGAATGAAAAGCAATCGACACGAAATGCTTAAATACATTTGCATGATTGACTTACGTGAAACATCTGTTTTATCTATTTCCTCGTTCAAGCCGTTTGGATCTTTTTCCTTATCCCAATTTGAGGTGTTTTTGGTTTCTCCAAATATGTCGTCACCACTATCCAGATCACTCATGGTAGCGGTATGAAAATAAAACCTGTCGATGGTACAGCCACAAAATTCCAATTCCAATTATAAATACAGTTGAACGGTTCAACGGGATGCGGTAATCACGAGACACCTGGGCTCCGGCACAACATGTACTGGTCCACTTGCCTCTTGTAAACATGCGAGCTTGAACCTCTCCGAATGGCGGGAAAATTTTATGATCGCTGCAGTTTTTATTTACGGTTAATTTAGCTGCAACGGCATGGAGGAATAGCCTACTCTTTTTTGTGTAAGCCGCTGGGCGAGGGTAGAAAACAACGTTTTGCAAACATAGCAGCGGCACAAAAACTTTGCCGCCCTTGGAGGAGTGGATTCCGACATTTATGGAGGAGACTGTATACCGTGGAGCAACAGCGTGGAATGGTCTTGTCCCTCCCAAAACGGGCGGGGCTTTTTCTTGCGATTCAATACAGTAATGGCAAATGGGGGATTATCAATAGTAAATCGAGTACTTTTGAAAGCGTATAACCCGGAAAACATTGTGGGGAACTGCGCAGAGAAAAACACTTTTGTTGCATTTCTTTTTCGAATTATAAAAAGTTATCAAAATTACAAATAATTCTAATGAAACATTGCCGCCAGAGTTGGTTTATTGTAAACATCTATTGATAAGAAATCATAATAGTACAGCTAAGATCCAACAACTGAAGTTGTTCATCAGCTCCTTCCGCCAAACGATGATCGCAAATCTAAATCAAACACCAAGCATTAACAGAAGCGTTATAACAGGCTGTGAGAAGCAAGTAACACTGAGTTCTCTTAGTTAAATTAATTTTACCGCCACTTTTTCACAAATCAAGTTCTTCTGTTTTGCGGAAAACTCGGTTGAAAAGATGATTCGTTCATGCAACTGATTAAGAAGCTGAGAAACTGAAAATCCTTCGGCCGAGAATTTGCAAATATATGATTGGATCGTATCATATGATCCGGTAGCACATTTTTCCAGTAAGCCTTCGATCCAGTGGTTCGGTACCCTCTTTAAAACAATCAACAGATACCGTATTAAGTAATAGAAAATTTTAAAAATAAGTGGCATTAAAAATTCTTACGCCAGTAATTTCATGAATATCTTCAATGGTTGGGCCTGCTTCCACTGTCACGTTTGCGATTGATTGAAGAAAAGTTATTGCTCTACGTAGGTCTCCTTCAGATGCTATTAACACAGTTAGTGATTTCAATAAAAGGAAATATTAAGTAATCAAACGTACAAAAGGATTTTTATGGAGAAAATATTTCGTACCTTCAATCAAACTTTCCAAAACTTCTCCTGTACAAGCCATACTTTCAAATTCACATATTTCGCCCAACCTTTTTACCAGAATATCGCGAGCTAGTTTCAGTTTAAATTTATAAATTATTAATACATTTTCAACGGGTCTGTTTCTACAGAATCATACGCAATGGTTTAAACCGGAACTTGGAGCAGCGTGATGTCAACGGTTCTATTATTCGGCTAACATAGTTGCAGATAAGGCAAAATCGCGTAGATTTCGTTTCCTAAAGAAAACGATAAGTATTTAGTTACGTTTTTTTTATCAGAACACCACCTAATTCTATAAAGAACTAAATAAAGGTAATGCCCTAAGTCATCTACTTAATAATTCTTAGATGGCAGTGAAAGCTACAGCAAGGAAAAAAATTTCACAGTATTAAAACTTTAGAAAAGTTCACCTTTTCCATTGTACGACGAAGAGCCGCCTGTGCAGCACCTATCAGAAAACGTAAATTATGGGCCCTTTAACCAAATTTTACAATATTTCTGATACAAGGAAAAGAAGCAAACTTATTTATTTACCATTATGCAATTATTTAAAGGATTTTTTAAATAAAAGTTAACGCACCTGTCATGGAATCGGCTTCGTCCAAAATAATGATTTTGAAAGGAGGGCATGGTTTTCCACTGTGAAATGGTAAAAATTACATAATAAAATTTGTTCCAGCAATTGTTCCTTTGTTAACTCACTCAGGTCTCATTGAGCTAACAGTCCTCTGGGAGAAATTTTTTACTTTTTCTCTTACAACTTGAATACCTCGTTCATCCGATGCATTCAGTTCCAAAACTCTAAAAACAAATGAAAAATCCAAATGAAAACAAACAATTATGAAGACAATATTAGGAGACTGGAATGTCAGTTACAACCTCTCCTTGTAAATGTCACCAAACAGCTCCCTAGCAGCTGCCAATATTGTGCTAGTTTTACCAGTACCAGGAGGACCGTAGAACAGGAGATTAGGAAGATCAGCTCCTTGAAGGGATTTCTGAAGTACAGCAACTACTTCCTCTTGGTATGAAACTTCATTGATTGTTCTAGGACGGCTATGGTACAAATACACATTGCATACAATTGTTCGTCTTAAGCTTTGAAACCAAAAACTTGTTTTACTATTTTTCCACCCAAGGTATTAAGGAACCTCGTTTCCGTTGTAGAGACTCAGAAGCCGAGGATGTTCCACTTTCCTTCGGTTGATTGGAGAGCTTTCCGGTTTTTAAAAATGCATCCATTCTGGTTGTCAGAAACTCGCTCCTTTGCTAAGTAACACGGTCTGGGGATGGTGTAATGTGGTTTTTTCTGCTAAAGTGGAAATAGTTGTGGGAATTTTTTAAAACTTAATTTTTTCTGAGCTAGCAATTTTTATTGCTCTTTTTAGTTCTTACCTCTCTGCCTAATTTACGTCTGTTACACAACAAAACCGAATGAGCAAAACTGCAAGATTCTGCACACTGTTGTGATGGTATGGCTAGTCGGAATATTCTGGCGCGCGTTTTTATGGATGTTACTGTGGCGGCCCGTCACGCCAAATATCTATTTTTTGACGTTGAGGTATCGCCGTATAGCCACTATGTCGCTAGCGTACACTGCTTGTATTTGGCACTAGCCTCCGACCAGTACTGAGGGGCTTTTCCCACATAAGATGGTAACAGAAAACCAAACTAAGGACGCTTTACCGATTTCCTGCGTTGACTGGGAATTCCCAGACAAAAATCAAGATATAAGATAATCAAAATTAGATATCGATCGCCAGGGAATTTCTATGGAAAATTTTTTCGTTGGAAGAGGCCATTATACTCGTGACATGTTGTGATTGGTTGATCCCGGGATGTTTACTTTTTCTTTTCATATTTTAAATTAGAAAAAAATTCAAAAAAGATCAGAATAAGGAATACCTGTTTGGGTTCATTCGAAATCACGCTTATCTTTCATTCGATCGGAAAACCCCTTTTTGATAACAAAAGCAGCACCGTTGTGTAATGGTTTTAAGAAGTCAAAATTCAAGTCTGAGCTGTATGCCTCAATCGGAAACGTTATGCGGTGGCAAAATCAAAAACTAGGTTTTTATTTTATCCATTTTATCTGGACGACTCTTTTCAACTGCCGCCAATTTGGATTTTCTTTAATTGCATTTAACTATTTGCTACGTCCAAGTAGAAATCACTTGGCTACGTAGTTAATTTGATAGTTAATCATATGTATGTGACAGGATATGTGACATCATGATATGTGAAATATACGTGACATCATGAAATGTGATATGATAAGTTGCAACAGCACGACGTCTAACATGCACATCTCCGTTTCAAGTGGCCCATGAAACAAATATCCATTATGCTGGTTAAAGAAAAAACGAAGAAGAAAAACAAACAAAAAAAAACTGAACAGGACACAAGTAAGAAATTGAATTTTTTATTTGATATAATATTACTTATAGAATAGAGAACAAGCATAATGCAGAATGTGGATAAAATAAAAAAATATTATATCACATGTCTCGTTACTAGGCGAACAGTATCCGAGGACGGTTTGCAAGAATGGTGACGGAGTAATATTTGGTGGAACTGAGTAGCTGACGGTTTGGTTGGCTTTTGCGGTTTATTGCTAAATGCATGTTAGGTTGAAGCATTCTAGTGTAATCAAGGAACATCCTCCACACCTGTTGCATGAACAAAAAAGTCCTTCTCCGCACGTCCCAAGACTATTCCATTTTCCTCCACAACGATGACCTGGTCCCTGAAACAAAACATATAAAGTTAATTGGAGGTGAAATTGAATTAAGGAGGGCGTTTTGCCTAGCGTTCTATAAGCCTTAAAGAGCCGATCAACATACAATGAACCAAATATTTCTGCTGCATCGCGCTAGCGCTGTAGTGTACTGGCGCGCTAGCATTGCGTCAAATATTCGTCATATTTCAACAACAATTAACTTAATGAAAAAAATAGCAATTTTCCTTGAGTCAGCATTCAATTTTGGGTGTATTCTGTGATATTCAACCAATTCCGGTGAGTTTTAGTTTTTGCCGAAAAAAAATATAAGCCCAAATAAATAAGCTCGACTGATAAAAGTCGGGCTTTATTATTTTTTTTCGGAAAAAACTAAAACTCATCGCAATCGGTTGAATGTCACAGCATATACTCTAAATTGAATGCTGATTCCGGGACAATTGCTATTTTTTTCATTAAGATAATCGTTTTTGAAATACAACGAATATTTGTCGCAATACTAGCGCGCCAGTACGCTACAGCGCTAGCGCGATACAGCAGAAGAAGCTGCCTAACGTTCTAAATCACACAAAGTTTGTTTTATAGTACCCAATACCAGACAGTAGACATCGTACATTCATGCTATTGCAATTTGTCCCTAAAATAACGACAAACAAAATTGCCAGTTACCGAAATGAGCAAACCCATTTTGATTACCCTAATTGGTTAGGCGTCTAAATATAGCCGTTGAAACATTTTGAATAAAATAAGAAATGTTAGTCCAGCCTCTTTTGTTAATTTTTTTTTTATTTTTTCAAACACTTTGACTTGTTTTTGGCTATATTTTGTGGTAATTTTGCTAGCCTTGTCTGATGGAAGAATTTGAGCTCGTAGACGGTTGTCTGGTTTCTACAGCAACTTGAGTTTTGTCTGGTACCCAAACAAACACGAGCGTCAAAAGAGGTTTTAAGTTACTCTATCACTAACCCTTGATATAAAACGATAGACTGGCCAAGCGGTTGGTGAACAGTAAGTTAAAAAAACAGTTTTCCATTCATATTCACAAAATACGTAGAGCAATGTTTTGGTTAACATGCTGGGAAAAATGCACGCAAAGCAGTTAAGAGATTCTTGTTTCGTCTCATTCAAATTTGAGTGGGGAACCCCCCTCACTTTAGCATTACAGCGGATCTGCGAAATTGGATGCGAACTTCGTGTTCGTTAGTTGTTTGCTATAATACGTACACTACTCTCCTGGAAAATTCCAGTATTGCAACTATGTGACCTACATGATACTTGTGGTTTTAAAAATCAAATGAGGGTAGTTAGTCGCGTGCCCTCTTTTCAGACATGCAAAAAAATAAATATAACGTCACCTTCTCGGTAAATAGAAAAATATTTAATTTCCCGATCGTTTCACACACCTGTTTAAATACTGTACGACGTCTTCAAATACGTGGCATACGTGCATGATTTAAGTGAACTAACTATACCAAGTGATAAGTCACGTCACCAAACGTAACGAATTCCATTGGGATTTCTTGATGGGAGTATATCCCTTTGTAAGGACTTCCCATGTACAGAGCCATGTTTGTCTATCTACAATCTAATAACTTGGAGAAATAACCTGCCCTTAAATCTAACACAGGCAACCGGAGTCGAAGTGCAAAAGATATAAACTCAATGACACCCATAACATTCCGAAAAAAGAAATCAATTGTCCTTACTTTTGCACAGATATCCCGGCCGCAATAGTCTTTAACTACGCCATAAATGCAATTCTTGGGAGGCAAACAGTCCTTCTTGTCGGCACAAGCGGTGCACCGAGGAGCACCATGGGCACTAAAAATACGCAAATAAACAAAATGATTTAAAACGAGTCACCACGAATATTAAACTTAAAAACACGATATACAATATAGCAGATTTGAGTGACCTACCGGCTAACAAAAACAATGAAAAACGCAGAGATGAAAAAAGGCCAGACGGCACTTTTGAAAGGATGCGTGTTCTTCTGATGCATGACAAGTGTAACGGTACGCCTATGATGCTAAAAGGTATAACCCCGTCTCATGTAAAAAGTGAACGCCTTGGCATGTGACGTGATGTCAGCTTGAAAGCTGATAAAAGAGTGAGCGCACAGATTCCTATTGCGCTCGCCTTATTAAATCGAACTGCTGAGAGTGTGACGTTACCGACTGAATGTTACGTCGTTGCTAACCAGGCATTTGCTTATTTGCCGTTTAAGATGAACGTTGCGATGATCTAGGGGGTCGACCGATGGGGCACGTGGTGTGCGCGTGCCGAAATGACTAACAGAATTTCGAAACGGATTTGGGTAATACCACTTGTCCGTGTGATGACGTTTTATTGGCGTTGTTAACCTTGTCGTGTTCTGTGTTCACCTTGATTAAGAAAAACCAGTTAGCAACGACAGAATGTTTTTTAATATTTTGCTTCTGAGATGCTATTTTTTGTTTGCACAATACTATTTCTCAATCATCAGTTTCCCAGTACTGCAAAGTATCTCTTTTCAGTTTCTAGTTGCCACGTCGCGTTCTCCACAATCACTGGGTTAGATTTTGTACTTCCCATTTGGTTCTACATTCCATTCAACGCCAGTGTGTTAGACCTTCAGTGAGACCTTTGCTCGGGATCAACATAATTTATCAATCAGCAGGCTCATGTTGCTCTTAATGACTTCAAACACAAAAAACGATTTTTTATCGGCAATTTACGAACTATGGACTTGCTTAAAATCCGAAGGCTATAGTTGATGGCTAATAGAAAAATGCGCTTTATTCAAAATTAACAAGATTTTCGGCTTTTTTTATAATGCTTCCCAGAGTCATGGAGTTCACGCGCGGAAAACGCAGACATTTAGTTTTTAAGATAAACTGTGTGAGCGCAACACGCAACGTATCATCTTTCACGAAATATAACAAAAGTGGCACAAGTAGTGACATTCATACAGGTCCAATCGAACTAAATGATACAGCAATTGATTTTTAGATGCTTAGGGGCTAACCACTTGAAGTAAAGGTACACTTTAAGGATCCTCCATGGCTTCAACTCGGTATGTTTATACAAAACATGTAGGGTTTGTGGCATGGTTTGATCAGGCCACAGGGGAGGTTCCCTATTCGATAAACCACAGTAATTGCCGTTAGTATTCATCTGTATAAAGCTGTTGTTATTCAACCGTGAAACGTGAGATTTTTCTGGAAGTGTCCTATTGGACTTTCCGGGGCTCGTCCTTTATCTTGCACCGTTAGAAGACAAAGGCACGAATGCAAATTCCCTGTCATTTTGGCAGAACACTTCAAGGTATTTTTATTGAAATCTCCACGTAAGAATATATATCGAAAGGGTATAATCTATCCTACAATCATCTTTTAGGTTACGTCCATCTTCCTTTCGTTAGTATCCAAAGCAATACAGGAAATCTAATGCAAAGAATATTTTATGTTATCTGTGTACTCAGATTAACCTTAAGATGAATTTTCATTTACATTTTGAAGAACGTTGACCATATTTATCATTTACCAGCATCCGTTTGGCTGTAACCAGGCAACGCAAACCAGAAAGAAACAAACATTATCTAAAACTATGTATCCATCTCTTATGAGTACGTGCGGAAAATGGAATTTTGACCTTCTATCGCTTCTTAAGACTTCTTTAGCAAGTAATCGGCAAGTTGGATGCTGAATACGTGAGCGGGAAATTCAAACCTACTCCACAAGGAAAGCTTACAGTTCGATATCTACAGTACATGTATACATAAGAAATACAATCCTTGCTAGTTATTTTTAGCATAGAAGATGTATGTGAAAGGTGATTCCAGCGGTTTGCAGATTTTGACCCCAAATCGCCGTTGATTAGTCGTATAGATATTGCGAAGATTGCTGTCGTCATTATGTTTGTCATGCTTTAATTTGGTAAGAACCCTTCTGGCGTCTCCCTTCCTTTGGATGATGCAAGTTACAGTAGAAAAACAGAGCAACGTGAAGTGATGTAGCGTGATGCCAACCAAAATCAAATTTGCCTTCTAAAAATTGAGCGCAAAAGTTCCACTTTCATTCTCACGCCACGTATTGCTGTTCAGTTACACCTTTGAATATTTGTCAACAACACACGTGCTGTTGATTTCTAAAGTCCAGCATCCATAAAAGTACAATGAAAGCACATGGCTGTCGCCCAATGTTTAGTTATATAGGAAATTCATGTGAACCACTTGTTACCTTTCAGTTTGTACTCTTCCCAAAGCTTTATTCTGCAGTTCAAAATGATTCTAACTCTCGTACTGCCCTTACGTGCCCTGAGAGTTCGAAATTTGCTCGTTGAGCAATACAGCTGGAGAAAAAAAATCGTCGTGTACGTGCTGGCTAATGTATTAACAAGCTCCGTCCGAGGTTTTACAAAACGTCTACAGATGTAAATTAGAGAAAAGATATCTATCCTTGTAGGTCAAAAGTTTGTAAATATAAGCAGTCTTGCATATCGGTAGTTGAGCTACTGTCGGCATGTCAACTTTCGTGCAATTTCGATAAAGATACTGCTTGAGCGGTTTTCTCGCTGTGATGCCGTCTCGAATAACCAATTAAATTTTGATCGTCTTTTTTTTCTATCGTCATTTCAATAACTTTTGAAGGATGCTAACCAGTTTGCTATCGAATAAGGAAAACAGGATTTAAAAAAAATGAGATGGATAGCAATAAAGAATAACGAAAAAAGGGCATTTGATTCGTGTTTTTGAAGAAAATAACAAATATTGAGTTACCGAATCAAATTTCGACCGAAATGCAACAACTTGGTGAAATTTAACATTTAGGTACTACCGGGGCCCAATTGACCCAATAAAGCCGACCCAATCTACCCGGATGGGGAATTAGTTTTCTGGGTTGCCTTAACTGTTTAGGGCGGGACTCCGAGCCTCATGGGTTTTAGCCAACCGGCGTTGACGCCTAGCGAATGAAGAAAGAGAAAACAAAGAATTATTCAAAATCGCGTTTAAAATTGATTGGAAGTCTGAACTTTTAACATGAAAAAAATCGAGTTCCAAACGAACAAAATAAGGAATAGAATAATACTAAATTATTCGACAAAAAAGAATAAACTAAATCAATGATTCTTTATTTTTTTAAATAGTAGTATTTGAAAAATTTCCCTCGCCCCACGCCGACAACAGTTTCTACAAACTAGAAATTAAATCTGTAAATCGTGAATGTAGAAATACTAAGGAATTCCCATGTATTAATGTTAATCTACAACAAAATACAAAATTGAATTCTAATGGTAATTTCCATTTCATTTCAAGACACCATTTCACAGAAAAAATGATCTTAATGCCATTGGATAACATGGGAAAGAGTGTTACTAAGGGGATTCATCACCAGCTGATGTTATTTCCACTTAGGTGTTTCATCAATGTACTCTCCATCTAGTATGTCATAACCAACAATTGGAGGTGTGCTGCTAGGTCCAACAGCAGTAAAAGGCAACAATGAGTCATCCATCTGAATTGAGGTAATACATGGAATTAAATGAATCATAATATGTAATGGTACTCTCACCTGTATTGCTTTAATGTAAAGATCTTCGGAGATAGCCCTTAACTGCTCTAGAGCTTGCATCTGTGAAGAGGAAATCCGGTCAATCATTTTCATTTCCTGCAAAGATTGCTGGTATTTATAACTGCGCCAAGCTTTCAGAATCTCCTGCCCCTGTTGTGGTTGTGATACAGTTTCTGTTCGTTCACGTAACCTAATAAAAAAATTAAAATGTATACTGACTGATTATTACTGTTGTTACAACATTATTTACTTACGATTTTTGTTTTTGTAGGCTAATAGGCCATTCAATTTCTTCTATAGGTTTCAATTGTTTAGTGTTTTTTTCAAGTTTTTTAATGGACTTTTCAAGCCTTTTTCTTCTTCGTTCTTCTCTAGCTTTGAGAATTTGGGGATCCATTTTTTTCTTTTTTTTTAAAGGCTCTGCACTAAAAGTGAAAACTCCCGTATAAACTGCAAGGTGGTAACTATTTTTTTATGTACTAAAGCTATCTGAATAATTACAGCAGCGGGGAAGAAACTTGTAGGAAAGTCGGGAAGCGGATGTTTGTACAAATTGTCCTTTGCGACATAAGGCTTTCCGTTAGTGGCATGGCCATTGAAATTTTTCTATATAGATTTCGGAGGTGAAAACTGATTAGAATCATTTTAGGTCTTACAGAACAGGGATACGGATATTGAACGTTACCTTATTAAACTGTTCATAGCGGCTCTTGAAAATCGATACTTTTTACCTGAATAATATCCTAGTAATAAAAAGAGGCAAAGATAGGACAAAAACACAATGGCCAAGCAGACAGCAACTCACTGTAATGAAACTATTGGCAACTCTTTGGAAAGTTAGTCTGCTTGGTGTGCTAGCAGTGTCTCATCATGTAACTCATCTACTGTACCGGTACAATCACAGAGTCAGACGGGAGGCAGTAAATTTTTTAGAATTTTCTATTGTGTAGTTGCGACATAGTTTTAACTATCGGCCAAATGTTATAAACTTCAAACTTTGACTACGTATTAGGTACCTTAGAAATCACCATCTTTGAATTGGGTGTTTTATGTGGGTCATTTAGGACGACAATAACGTTCATTTAAAAAACGGCCTTGTTGCATCTAGCCTATTTCTCGGTTAGGTCAATAGTCATCCCATCATAGGTCAAAGGTCATAATCAAACTTCAACGCTGATTTCGACTACGCTTGGAATTAATAATTGGAATGAATAACATGGCCATAAAACAAGAGTCCGTTGCCAGGCGACGCACGAAACCACGCCCTAAAAAGTAAGTTCGCTGTCTTCTTTATTTCATAGTTTAGCCCAAAAACGCTATTTCCTGTGATGAAAAAAGCGACCGAATCTGGAGTTAGTCGTCTGGATTGCTCATCGTTCACCCGTTATTTACAGAAACTCGACGTGGCACTGCATCGTTATCTGCTCTACAAGATAATACCCATTTCCCTGGCACAACATCGATGATAAAAAAAACGCATACGAAATTTGTGCCGATACCCCCTTGAATGTAGCGCCAATCCGTGTTGGCCATGAGCACAAGGGAATAGAGTTTTGAAAGAATTCCTAGCAGGAAACTGATCCAAATTCAAAGATAAACTTGTTAAACTCGCACAATATCAATCCGATTAACTTGAAAAATCATCTTTGGATGATCATCTCAAAAGACATGTCTATAAAATCATGTTTTGCATGAAGTGTGTAGGCATTCAACATGTAACATTATCGAAATCTGAATGTGCATTGAAGTTCTAATGGAAGCGCATTGAAATTGTACAACATTAGGAATGAAAAGTCGAAATTTTAAAGGCTTTGTGCAAAATAGTACTGCTACCCGTGGGGAACTTGCCCGACGGCAAATGACTTAGTAGAATACCATGGCATATTTAGTTTAAGCAAACTGTTCATTTGTGATTTGAACGTAAACTAACCATGTTTACGATAAGCTTCAGTTCCTTGACGTTCAAATCATCCTTTGTTCTATATACCATTCCAGGTGAGCTGTTATCTAACCGGGTATCATTTATCTCCATTTTAAAGCTTTAGCAGCCAAAGTCCGTGTTTTTAGTCAGTTTTCGATGAAAGCTGGGAAGCTGTAACTGTAAACCTAGAAAGTGTCTTATTTGCAAACAGTTTTCAACGAATAAAAAGAGCGGTAGGAGGCTTTTAAAGGTAATCCGACCACGGCTTTTGCGAAAGTGAACCATTATTTCATGGAATAACGTACAGTGAAATTGTTTTCAGAATCTACGTGTTGCAGATGGAGGACCTGTTGATTTCCCTTTGGGAAAACTCCAATTCAGAAACTGTTTGTGCCAGGCGAATCCAAGATTTGGTTGACCAAGGAGGTTCTTAAAATTTAATTCGTTTTATTTTTTTATTGCTTGCAAGAAGTTTAATTAACTGAAAACTAGCTGATGTGAACGGAAAAACCTTTGGAGGCCGAACACCACTAATGATTGTATGCTGGAAATACAAGAAAAATGATGTTACTGGTAAGTTCATTAACTTGAATAATAAAACCAGGTTGAATAATAACCTAGTGTTATACTTACTAAATCGGACATCAGTACTTCACGTTAAGATTCTGATATGATATGAGACGTACAATGATATGTGTGATTTCTTCTAATATTTCGCTTCATTTACCGACTGACTGTGAAATTTGTTGACAAAAATGCTAGTTAAAAAAAACTCTTCCGCTCTGAATTTCACCACAGATAACGTAATTCATTAATAATCATACTACATAAAGCATTTTTAAATTTGATAGCCAAAGTAGTGAAAATTGGAAACTTGGTGTAATTACGTTGGTAGAACACGCCTTTTTTCCCTTCGAACCAAAAATAAAGTACAAAAAAAAATTGAAACGCTATCAAAGGTGATAACGTCTGAAGAAACCCTGTGTAATAAGGCATTATTACAGCTGCATAGCACACGAGGCAAAATTCATTTAGTTTATTTTGTTTTTAGATAAAATAAGAATTCTCTTGGACCACGGCGCGGACGTAAATCTAACGGACGATTTTGGGTGGAATGCTTTGCACTTCGCTTGTCGGTACTCGTTGACCGAATCTTTTTTGAAACACTTTTGTATGCGAACATTTAATTTGATTTACGCAGATATAACTGCACGACCCAGTTAGCTTCCATAGTCGATACCTTATTGCGTAGTAACATCAACGTCAATGCAACTACCAGAAACAACTGGAATTGTCTTCATCAACTTTGCAAGTATAATTTTGCAGAGAAGCTTTATGGAGTGATGTCGACCTTGATAAGGCATAATATTCATATTAATACTCAAACCAATAAAAATGACACTGTAAGAATTATTCAATATCAGATCTTTTCCCGTTAATTTATCGTAGGATAACGAGAACACTGTCACGTTGTACTCACTGTCCTGTTTTTAGGCACTGCATTTAGTTTGCCGATACTGCCGAACGGTTGACTTTAACGCAATCTTTGAACTGTTTATCAATGCTGGGGCTCGTGTAGACATAGTCTCGTCCAATGGCAAAACCTTGCTGCATGTTTTATGTAAATATGCTATTGATTTGGACTTACATGGCGTTATGGTACGATTATCTCAAATCTGTCAATACCATTTGGACATTAACCAAACCATGTCTCATGTATGCCAATCGTTTTTAGGAAAAAATTTTGGACAAATGCCAATCTATGGTTGATCGCCTTGATTATTATGGTTCAACGGCAATGGTTTACGCAGCCAAATTAGGTTTGTATATTTTTTAAAAAAGCTATGATATAGATGATATGGTGTTGATCACTACCATGATACTATATCTTCCAAGTTATTGAAACGATGTTTGTACACCGCGACAGGTTGTGTAAAAACTGTTAGTTTGCTTCTGCCTTACACAAAAACAAGCATCACTGATGCATTCGGTCAAAATGTAAGTACAAAAACAGAACTAATTAGAAAATCGAGTTTCACAACATAGAATTTGTTTGTTTTTTTAATTTCTTTCTAAATGTTATCCTAGGTTGTGGATCATTTAAACAAGATTTTCTCTAAATCCTTTCCACTATGCCTCTGTTGCCGGCGGATGGAATCTTTTTTATCTAAGGGATTTCGTGACGAGCTGGATAGCAAAATCCCTCATCATTCACCCCGACGCGGTATAAATAGGAATGCTTTAGAAGGCGCAATACCTAGACGAATCGACTATGGGTTTACCAACACCAATCGAGATGCGTAATAAACACAAGCAAACACAAGTTGTTGAGTTAATTTTGACAATTTTAACCCTTATGGCTGCTGATGCAAATTGCAACGAACAACACAAACAGGTACGGAACTTCACATTCTGTTGTTACACGTGATTCCTGAGATTCAATTGGTGCATACATTTTTCAAAAACAACTATAGTGTTATTCAACTACCTACTGGAAACGCTTGGAGTATCATCAAGGATGCCTGGACAAATGAATCTAGTTTGGAAATGAATATATTTCTAAATTTTTTACGTGAACACACCCACCAGTCCTGCACTGGACATAATTGCCAATGGTGCACTGTTTCCGAGGCTGCTGAACAGGTAAGGAATCGTGATATTTTTCAAAAATCTTAGTGAAATTTCATGAGGGCTATATAGCTACTGTACTAATTTGCAATCAAAGCCTTGTGATTTCATTTTGTGAAAGGTTTTAATGGTGAAAGTTGCGCTGTAGCCTTCTTGTTTATACTTCACTATGGTTTTTTTTTTTTTGAATTTCTTTTTTGTTGTTACCCATTTCTAGTACGTGCGTCAACTACTAGATACAGTAGCTGTATTGGACAATAGATTTGAAGGTGAAATAGTTCGGTATGGAAGGTATGGATAAAAATTTTTTCTCAGTTTCTAAATTTTATTTCAATGCTGATTTCCCCAACATTTGCAATAATTTGCTAAGCTCTGCAGAAAACACAAAAATTCTTTCGCCAGACGAATTTGATTTTATGCTAGTGTTGAACCATTTCAAAGAAGCCGAAACGCGTGGTATTGTTGAGCAGGCAGGAAATGAATCATCGGTTGCATTTCAAACTGAATCGGACCGTGGTGTTTCATCGGCCAAATTGCTTTATTATTTGTATGATATTAGAGCGCAATTTCCAACTAAATTTCATACCTAACAAAACGTTTTCTCTTTTTAAAATAATTAGTTACATGCTAATGGCGCACGCTATGAACCAGATGAACGATATGCACATTTTTTCCCGCAGTTTAAGGTAACCAATTGCGATTCTTAAACATTAGACTAAACTTCATTAACACTAAAACAGATTTTTTCCCCACCTTTTTAGCTTTTCAGAGACATGCGTTACTCTAGATTGCCTGTACAGAGGTAAGCCTCCTGTAGGAACCGAAAACTCCTCTTTTAAATTAAGTATCGACATCACAATCGCGGTAATTCGCTCGGCAATCAACGCCGTTGCGCAACCTTTGCCATCACCTTTGTATTCAAACAAGTCACCGGACGTGAAAATAGACCAATTTTTGGTGCCACATCGACAACTCTCTGGCATCGAAATTAGTGGCTGGAAACCGTCTTTCCCTATTGCTGAAAAGGATGCCTTTCGTCATTTTGATCCGATAATCACCCGCTGTTATTGCCTTTTAAAGTTATTAATTTTACTCGTTGCCCATACTGATGACAACAGCACATTTAGAAAAACGAAACCCTCGTCCTATGCGATAAAAACTTGTTTATTTAATTTCGTAAGAAAAAATCATATTCAGTGGGAGGAGAGGTACATTGATTTGTATTGCAGAGGAATTTGCAATGAGTTTCTAGAAAAAGGGGATCAAATTAATTCTTTCTTTGACCATTCCCTACCGGTTTACGTAATTAAAAACGAAAGCAGAGATGTTATGATTAAAATTAAAAATCGCCTTGAGTCGATTCGACATTGCGCTTGTAACTTCCATGGTTCTTTGTTTGCCTGTGAAAAGTTTTGCGTTGCCAAACATCATATAAAGAGAATGTTTTCACTTGAAAAAAAATAAACACACATTATTTATCTATTTAAATGGTCCACGGAGTAGTTTATTGCCTATGTAAAGTACAATCGAGTTTCTATTCCGAAATTGCGCTTTAAACAAAAAAAATGTGTGGTATCAAAGTAGCTAAAAAGATAAGGAGAATTTACGTAATGTGGCAAGTAAATGACATTTGGGAGAAGGTACGGCTGCGAGAAGGTACAATGTCATATCGCACCATATCGGCGGTAGTCCAATCTATATGCCTTCTTAGTCGGGCTTATTTTGTCGGGCTTAAAAATTGTTCCTATTACAAAGCAATATCATTAAATCTATATAATTATATTTTCATTTTCGGCCAAATCTCGAATTTGGCTTGAAACACTGAATCAGAATCATCGATAGGTATTTAGATTTAATGCTACTGTTTTTTAATAGGAAAAAGTTTTAAGCCCGACAATATAAGCCCGGGCTTATTTTTTAACCCAACCTTTACCGTTTTTTGCGTTTTATTCAAAAACTATGAGTCCCACGAGAAAACAGTCCTCCTATTCGTGATGCTCGTTTAATTCTGCATCGAAACCATGTGAGCTAAGCGAAAATTCAAAAATACGAAAATTTCGATGCAGAATTGAATGCTTATCACGATTATAGAGTTTATGCTTATTTTTTTTTAGTCCTCCTATTCGTGATGCTCGTTTATTCTGCATCGAAACCATGTATTTCAAGCGAAATTTTTTTTAATTGCCCTTATAGTTTTTGAATTAAACAAAGAAAACAGAAAGTCGGTCTTATTTTGTTGGGCTTATTTTGTCGGGCTTAAAAATTGTTCCTATTACAAAGCAATATCATTAAATCTATATAATTATATATGATTCTGATTCAAAATTTAACAAGAATCACGAATATGAAATTTGTTTTTATGTAGATCTCATGGTTTTTGAGTTATTTTAAATATAAAAGTAGGCACGATAGAAATTTAAGGCCCGATTCCAGACGTCTGGAATATCGGTCAAACTTTTGAGTTTGATCGGATCGGCGATCGAGATCGGAAAATTGATCGGCGCGGCAAGTCTGGTCCAATGTTTGCATCCCTACCAGCTCTACAACTTCGGGCTCTTCGAGCACTAAAACATTTTGGAGTTCGCCCAATTCATCCCGAGGATGCGATCCACTGCCTCTGACGAATAAGTCTGACACAACGCTTGTTATGCACATTTTTGTTTTACCATACCATCATTTCTAGTACGCGTCTTTGAGATCCGGAATTCATTATGTTATACAATAGCCGAGAAAAAAGTATAGTATCCAAAAGTATCCAAAAACCAATCAAGGTACCGTTATATGTGTATTCATGTTTATTCCTTAACACCGTCGCCTCCCAAATCTTATACAGAGCTGCGTTTAATATCAATTCGAAAAATTTCTCTTCGCGGTTAGGTTGATTGAGATTCATAGGAATTCTGTCAAAAATTTTAATTTCTACATGTCTTACCGCAAGATTAGAATATTAGTATGAGTACGAATATTTGAAACATATTATTCTGCATTAAAATGAATTTATTATATAGTAACAAAGAACCTTTAACCGCGCCGTTATAGATAGTCAGCAGACATGATCTATTAATCGATGGAATGACTGTGCCGGAACTGGCGACCTCAACCACTAAAATATTGGCACGGTAAGCAACCTACACAGCTGATTCTAAGTTTACCTCCTACTTGTTTTGCCGCATGACGCGTATTAATCCACCGCAATACTTAACTTCGCAATATGTTAAAATGTTTCACTTACATCAGCAGAAATTTTCAAATTTTTAACTCGTTTTCGATCTTGATGTCCACGAAAACCGGCTTGAATTTTCGTAGCTGCAGCGTTTTGGTGTTCAATTTGCAATGCTTCTGCAGATGGATCATAATCCAAAAGCAGAGCTTCTTCGTCACAACATTCACTATCGATAATTTCGCTTCTAGTTACGGAGTCTTTTAAATACTTCACCCGTTTTCTGTCTTGCTGTCCTCGAAATCCAGCTTGTATTTTGGTTGCTGCAGAATTTTGCTGGTCAAGTAGAATTCTTTCACTATCTTGAACATCAACATCATCCTCTATAAAGTTTGGTTCCTTTGTGTTGATCAAATCTTTCGTTGCAGCCTCTTTTTTTAAATTGTTTACATTTTTTCGGTCTTGATATCCGCGAAAACCGGCTTGAATTTTAGTTGCTGCTGCATTTTCCAGCTCATTTGCATCACATAGATTTTTATGACTTTGTTCAATGTTTGACTGGTCAGGATCAGACGTATCTTCCGCCCTACCACTATCGACGACTTCATTTTCAATAGCGCGGTACTGTAAATTTTTTACTCGTTTCCGATCTCGGTGTCCGCGAAAACCGGCTTGAATTTTTGTAGCTGCATCGTTTTCTAGGTAGAGTTGAGTTGCCTCTGCGGATTGATCCAAGACCGAGGTTTCTTCGATATAACTGGCGTTGTCGCTGTCAATGGTTTCGTTTCTATTAGTGGAATCTTTTAAACGTTTTACCCGTTTTCTGTCTTGGTGTCCCCGAAATCCAGCTTGTATTTTAGTGGCTGCAATGTTTTCTTCATCGAGTGAGTTTCGTTCACCATGCTGAATGATATCGTCTCGATCAAACAAGCCATTTTCTTTTGTAAAGCTAGTTTCATTTGATGTTGCCTCTTGTTTTAAATTTTTTACGATTTTGCGATCTTGGTATCCACGAAAACCGGCTTGGATTTTAGTTGCTGCAGCGTTTTCGAGTTCATTTGAATATTCATTTTGATGACTTCGTTCGGTGTTTAACTGGTCAGGGTCCAAATTGTCATCCATACATTCCGACTTATCATGCTCAGCAATATGATGCTGCAAATTTTTTAACCCGTTTTCGATCTTGATGTCCTCGAAAACCAGCTTGAATTTTTGTGGCTGCACTGTTTTTTTGTTCAAATTCAATTTCTTCCGCCGATTGATCATAATCCAGAAGTGAAGCTTCTTCCTCGTCATAATTGAAGCTGTCGCCGGGGATGATTTCACTTTTATTAATCGATTCCTTCAAATTTTTCACTCGTTTTCTATCTTGATGTCCTCGAAAACCAGCTTGAATTTTTGTGGCTGCATTGTTTTTTTGTTCAAATTCAATTTCTTCCGCTGATTGATCATAATCCAGAAGTGAAGCTTCTTCCTCGTCATAATTGAAGCTGTCGCCGGGGATGATTTCACTTTTATTAATCGATTCCTTCAAATTTTTCACTCGTTTTCTATCTTGATGTCCTCGAAAACCAGCTTGTATTTTTGTGGCTGCATTGTTTTTTTGTTCAAATTCAATTTCTTGTTTTGATCATTTAAGCTTCTTCCTCGTCATTTGAGCTGTCGCCGATTTTCTTTTATTAATCGATTCCTTCAAATTTTTCACTCGTTTTCTATCTTGATGTCCTCGAAAACCAGCTTGAATTTTTGTGGCTGCAGCTTGTATTTTAGCTTCTTCCTCGTCATAATTGAAGCTGCGGGGATGCTGCCAGCTTGTATTTTTTTTTTCGTTTTCTATCCTGGTGTGCATTTCATGTTTTCTTTTTCAAGTGCATTTCTTTCACTGTTTTGAATGAATTCGTCGCCATCTAACAAGCAATCTTCCTCTACAAAATTTGTTTCCCTATGGCTTATCAAATCCTTTGTTTTGGCAGGTTTTTTTAAATGTTTTACGTTTTTGCGATCTCGGTATCCACGAAAGCCAGCTTGAATTTTAGTCGCTGCAGCGTTTTCCAGTTCTTTCAAGCATAGATTTTGTTGACTTTGTTTAACATTCGGTTGGTTAGCCTCATGAAAAGTATCCGTACACTTCGACTCACCATTTTCAATACCATCATTACTAGTGGAAGGACGCTGCAAATCCTTTACTTGTTTCCGAGCTTGGTGGCCACGAAAACCGGCTTGAATTGTTGTGGCTGCAGCGTTTTCTCTTTCTGTCAAGCACAGGTTTCCGTTGCTTTGCTCACCATTTGATTGTTCGGGGGCATCATTGGTATCCATACACTGTAGCGTATCACTTTCTTTGACATCCTTTTCCGCAATGCGATGCTGCAGATGTTTAACTCGTTTACGGTCTTGGTGTCCGCGAAATCCAGCTTGTATTTTAGTTGCTGCAGCATTTTGTAAATCCATCGTACTTGGGCTTGTTCCCAATTCTTCGAAACATTCCTCATCATCGCATACGAGACTTTCGTCACAGCTTTTGACTTTATCGTTCACATTATGGTCAATAGTAGGGGCTTTTAAATTTTTTATCCGCTTTCGATCTTGATGTCCCCGAAAGCCGGCCTGGATTTTCGTTGCGGCCGCATTCTGTAGTTCCATTGAACATGGATCTGGTTGCACTTGTTGACCAGAATGGTTGAACTGGCGTTCTTCGTCGACAACGTTAAAATGCGTTTGAAGAGTTCCACTAGTCTCAGTAGTATGACATTTTGCTTTGTGGATTCGTTTTCGATCTTGATGTCCACGGAAACCAGCCTGAATTTTAGTGGCAGCAGCATTTCTAAGTTCTAATATTGAAAAAATATGTTGCATTTAACAGAAAAAAAATTTTACAATCAAAACGAAAATTGTTTTCTTTACCTTCTTGTGTGTCTATGTCAGTTCCTGTTGAGGAAACATTTTCAGCTATTTGATGCTTTAAATTCTGTACTCTTTTACGATCTTGGTGTCCGCGATAACCTGCCTGAATTTTAATAGCTGCAAGATTCTCCCTTTCAAGCAGACAAGGATCTAACTGATTTTGCTGAATAGATCCGTTTGTGTTACATGGCGTTATTTCACCCAGAGATTCAGCTGCGTCACTGCCAATTCCGGTGTTTTCAGTTGGGCTATTTTCTGTATATTTTACGTGTTTTTCTCTTGACGGATCTTCTCTCTGTGGACAATACGATTCCAACAGGCCATCGTTCGTTGTTTCGTTCGACTCCACATAAAGCTCGAAAACCACACCAGGATCAGAAGCTACGGCTTCAGCTTCTGAATTGCTTGTTTCATTGGCACCATCATCAATATCCTTCACCGAAACCGATTCATTATCTTGACTGTTTTCCAAATTTGTTGTGGCTTCTGGACTAGCAGAATTATCTGTTACTGATGATGTAATCACGTAGGATTCAATGAGCTGAACGTCATGAATTTCTTCTCCATTTGACATTGGTTCTTCCGTAACATCATTTACTTCTCTCTGATTAGAAAGAAATTCGTCAAGCGCATCTATGACATTCTCGCTTCCCAAGTTGCCATCTAGTTCATCATCATTATGATCTTCACCTGTAGAAAGTAACGGAGGGTTTTGTTGAGGAGTATCAGTTAAAATCAGAGCAATTGTAGCAATACTTTCTGTTACGCCAGCCAAAGCTCCTGTTAACTCTTTGTCGTCATCATTATTTTCTAAAGGTTCTTCCTCTTGTGAAAGAACTGAAGGCTGATCTTCAGGAACGTTTTCGACAATATCGTTGACAATATCTATTTCGTCTTCAGTCTCATTTTGATTTTCTGACATTTCATTAAATTCTTTACGGGTCTTGTATCCCCGGAATGTTGATTGAATTTTTATTGCTGCTAGGTTTCGCTGTTCTTCTTCTTCCAACTCCAAGTCTTTCTGTAACTTATTCCATATCTCTTCCTCGTCATCGTTTGACACTTCTTTGTCACCCTCGCCCACAAGTTCATTAAAATCTTCGTCTGAAATGCCATTTTCCTTCAAATCGGGAATGGGTTTTTCATTGTCCAATTCACTTTGCAAATTGCCGTTTTCTTGTGTATCATCACAGCTTACGTGACTTGTTGTTTCATTTAGCTCAGCTTCGGGTTCCTCTATTATCGCCGATTCACTGTCCATTACATTTTCCGCAAAGATTAATGCATCATCTTGCTCAAGCGTATTGTTTTGATCGGCGTTTTCGTCAGCCAATACGTTGTCTTCTGAAGCTTGACAAACGTTTTCCTCTGTATTTTCTACTTCAAAAGGGCTATCTTCAATTACGGGGCTGAGTAATGGCTGCTCTTCTGTGAATGACGCATCCTGATGAAGATTATTATCATCAGGTGTTTCGTTTGTCACGTCTTCACTTTCAACTTCAGGCAGAATCTCTTCAATATTTTCAAGTTGACTAGGCTGTTCATCTACGAGATCCGAAATTGCAAAAACCTCCGATTCATCAAGTTTTTCGGTTTCAGTTTCTTCAGTATGATTGTCATTTCCCTCCATGTTTTCGCTAACTTCAATTGCCTCGTTTTCATCTTGAATGTGTTCCTCAAGATCTGAATTTTCGATCTGCTTAACCTCCTCGTCATGCTCTTGTGCAACAGATAACTCATCTTCGATGTTGACAACGCTACTTGATCCGACTTCTTCTATATCTAGATGATCATCTTCATTCATTTCAACAGGGGAATCTTGTTCCATATCAATAAATTCCGTTGAACGAGGCACGCGAATATTCATTTCAGGTACATGGCTGCTTTCATGCTGCTCTTCGTCAATGCTATGTTCCAGCAAATCTGCTGGTGTGTCTGCTGCATTATCTGATTCGTCTAGCTGATCTGTGAGAACCTCTTGATTTTCCACGTTTTCAGCTTCCGTTTCTCTTTCTTCGGAACAATCTTCCAATGTTACCGAATTCAAAACTTCCTCGACATCTGCTGTTTCTCCCTCTTCTTGTGCCATTGGCGGATCAACCAGTATATCGGCAGGTATTTGTTCGTTTTCCTCTGCGTTTTCATTTGATTGATCTTTCTCAATTTCATCGATCTCTGATTCATTTGCATCAATTTCCTGAGGTTTGTCTTCATCGGTATTCTCTTGCAATTCATTTTCGTTGGTTTCGTCCTCTGCAACCATCTCACTTGGTTCAAGTTGGATGGTCTCTTCCATATCTGCATCCGTTGGTAAATCGGTGGCCTCAGGTGCGTCAGTGTTTTCCACCAAATTTGTAGGTTCAATTTCTGCATTTTCTGATTCTTCAATGTGATTCGCCACAATCTCTGAATTTTCCACGCCATCAGCTATAACCTCTTGTTCCTCTGTATCGTCCAATGGGGATGAATTCGGAAGTTCCTCGTTTACTGTCATTTCCTCTTCTGCTTGGAGTAGTGACGAATCTATAGCGTCCACCATGTCGACAGGTGTTGGTTCGTTTTCCTCTAATTCTTCATTTAATACATCGTTCTCAGTTCCATTTGTTTCTAATTCATTTTCGTCGATTTCTTGCGGTTTGTCGTCTTCGATATTTTCTTGTAATTCGTTTTCCGTAGCTTCTTCCTCGATGACCATCTCCTGTGGTTCAAGATGCTCAGTTTCTTCGATGCCATTAGAATCTGCTAACAGATGTGGGTCATCATTGGTCTCTTCAGTTGGAGTGGTCGTGATCTCTGGTTCTTCTACGTGCTCTTCAGGGGTGGACTGTGCCACTTCAGGTTGCCCTTCATCTAATACCTGTAAGAAGTTTGATATCATCCACGTTGAAACGGAAGAGAATCTTTTAAATGTCATTCTATTTGAGCTTGTAACCCGTTAATTAGGGAAAAAAGTATGGGAAAATTATAACTTTACTTACTTCCGTAACGGAATCCGGCAATGCATCTACATCAAGAGCGTCTTCTTTAAATGTTTCATCAGCAAACGCATTGATGGCTTCGACGGCTTCTATGGCTTCTTCAGCATTTTCCGGGCTATTTCGGATTTCTATTGCACCATTACTGTTCGCCCGGCTTATGGACGTAGAGGTTGCGTTTGGTGGTGATTCTCGCGCCTTCGAGGTTACAATGGCCGCAATCTTCGTAACCGAAGTGTCATTGTCGGACACCGAGTCGTCCAAGGTTGGCGGAGGGGACATGTCCTCCGCTCTGAGTGTCTCATCGTTTAACTGTTCCAGTTCTTTTTCGAAATCGTCAATTATTTCACCATCCTCATTCGGCAGATCTCTGAGGCCCGTCCCTGCATCAACAATGCTTAATGAACTTGGTTTACAAGATTTGCTTCTGAGTGATTCTACGAATGGAGTCCGGTTAGCTGAAATAAAAAAGAATATCGATTTCAAATGTCAGCGCTCACTGGATCGGTATCTTTATCGTTAACAATTTAACAATAGAGATCGATTTTTAGGTTGCACGTAAACTTAAGACATCAAAATGGTTTTTTCGTTTATTTGCAGGCCTTTCGACATTTGCAGCAGGCAACAAAAAATTTTGATTGTAATTCTGTGTAATCAATAAAATTTTTTTTACCCTTGGGCCTACTTGAGGTACAAGATTCACATCTTCGATTTCAACATAGCACAAAGCTATAAAATTTCGCATCCACCTATATTTCGCGTACTTTGGGCATCATGTCAACATCGCCATTTTGGTAGGGCAAATGGGCGTGACTCGTTTGGTTGTTAATAGAAGTCAAAATGTTTTTCATTCATTTTGCACTTAGTTTACTTTACATAAGAATAAACAAAGCACAAATATAGCAGGAGAACGGCAACGAAGCGTCCAAGTATGCTTGAACGTCGAAGATTTCATTTTCCAGTAAACAAAAGAAAAACATTTGCCAAAATCAACTTATTTTTGTGCGTAGTTTGTCGTACGTTTTCAAGCGTGTAGATCTAATCCGCCAGTGCGAAAAATAGAGACGTTAGCCAATTATAATCACATATTTTTAAACTTATAGGTATTGTTTTACAAACAACTTGTTTCATTGCTTACGACCAACTATCGCACGAAGCAGAAAATGAGACGAGAAAAGAATTCGACTTACATCTACAACACACAGATATACCACTCCCCATTTTCAGGTACAAAAGAACCGCTGATTCTATTAATAGAATAAAGTCAATTGACGAACACGGTATTTGGAACCACAGGCTTAGTTAAGTCACCGCCTCAGTGGATAAAATTTGCTTCCCGTATAATTTCGTAGCTGAAATGTGAGTGACGAACATTTGATGAATTGTGCCAAAAATTCTGGTGTTATTAGGTTTTTAGTGCGTCATTAACCACCGTCGCCACTGTGGTCGGCATCATATAAGCCCATACAACGTTGGCAATTAACAACAGATCGGTTTCAGCAATGTTTGCTTTTTTAAATCTTTAAAAACATAGTAATAATCGAAACGTAGAGCGGAGCACTGAAAACGTCCACGATATCCCCTTTTTATTAGCTTAACGAGACCTCAATAAAACACTGCCAGTTGGTTTACCACGTTCGTTCTCGACCACTGCCGATCACCTACTGCCTCACCAGCTTTCAACGAAAGGAATGCCATCAAAGGATTCAGCAACATTACGCGCCATAGCCTTAATTATCGCAAATATACATCCTAAAATCGTTTTGTGTGTAACGAGAAATCAAACCCGTAAGGGCGAACGAAAATAGAAATTTTTAGTCAATTACATTTACATTCCTACACACTCTGCACCAAAGATGAACTTTTAGCAATATTTCAGACAAAATACAAGTAAAACAAGTAAATTTATGTCGGCCTCCATTATGCATTGATAAAAATACATATGGCAAGCATCCAAAAAGAGCACCTAGAAAATTTTGACCAGCATCATAGGCACTTTCCGCCAAGGCATGTTAAAAGCACACGCAGTGAAAAATGGAATAAGAAAACCTTCACCTATGATATGACTTTGCGTGAAAGGCTGCTGCGCTTAACTCTATCAATGCTCTTGTTGTTTCAGCAAAATGAATGAAAGCAAGTCGTTGCAATTCTCTGAAAACCAAAAAAGAGTGACTCCCGAAAACGATATTAATTTGTTGTTTTTCCTAGATTTTTAAAATTCAAGGCTCTGCAGACGAAATGTAAAAACCGAGGATTGAAGTTTAATTTATGTGCATAGTTTTTTCCGTTAGTTAAGAAGAAAACCGTCAACGATCAGCTTTTCGCTTTTGAAAACCCAAATGATCCTCCTACGTTTCTTTCCAAACGAATGACAACTGTTTAGCTACTGTAGGCAATTTTGGCCATTTAGAGTTTGCTGCAGTAGGATACTCATGTCAATAAGTATTTTAAAAACACATACAACGAACAATAAACCAAGTAGCAGCAGATTTAGCATTCTTACACGCAGTAACCCACATTTTTTCGTAAAAAGGTATTGAGCTTTTGGTACTTACGTCCATCCCTTTCTTCCACAAGCTGGTGAAAAAATTTCGTCGAAAATTCATACACGTTATCAGGCTGTTTACAAAGAATTTCTTTCGTTAAACAGTACATCAGATGGTCTAATGTTTCCGGAATTTTCATTCTATGGCAGAGCAAATTTGCTTGTTCCATTGTAATTCCAATTAAAAAGGTCGCACTTGTCTTTAAGTGATGCGAGCGTCTGAAGAACACAAACCCGGCCTGACCATGCCTGGGATATGCAGTCTATAACTTAGGGTTGCCATGGAAACCGTTCAGGAACAAACGGTTACTTCAGGAATAGGTCGCAACGCACTGCGCAACGAAACATTGTAACCACGATATCCTTAGCAACGCGTACGTTTTTGTCTACATTATTGAACGCACTTATTTCTATAAAATATGAAATGGTTAATGGTTATCTCCTTCTAACCTTAAGAGAAAATAACGAAGAATTTCGTCTGCTAGTAGTGTACAATGTTAACAATGTTTGGTTCCTGCGATATATTTCAATCGGGGCGCCTACAATAACAACGAATTTTTACGTATTAACGCACGTAGAACAGGGAATCGGTTTTAGGGAAATAGGTATTACAGACGGCTTACTTTCTCTCTCTTTTTTTTTTTTTTTTTTTTTTTTTTTTTTTGAAATACTCCAACAGTAACAAATATTTCATTTGCCGGGTACTTCTCATAGAAATAACTTGTCTCTGTGATACCACTTGAAGAACAATATAGGCATGATTTTTTTGCTTTAGTTCATGACGGTGCACATTGGACTCCTCGCGGACCTTCATCACTTTCCGATACGTCGGATTCATCACTACTGGACGACACATTTTCATCATTCCTCTCCTGACTTGGTGTACGTTGATGCTGCTGCTGCTGCTGCTGCTGCTGTTGTTGCTGTTGCTGCTGCTGCTGCTGCTAAACACAAAATAGAGGCTCAATTCGATTTATTATTTATTTGAACATTTCATGTTATACCCGTCTTCTCCTCTCGGTTCTACGAACATGACGCCACAGTACCCAAAGAAGTTCGCCCGAAATAGTGTCTGGCTCACGGCGTCGTTCCTCTTCTCTTTCTTGTTGGTTTGTTTTTACCGTCTACCAACACGCATGAGAAAACACATAGAGGAAGAGAAACAAAAAAAAACAAAAAAAGAAACAAAAGAACATTATGGTTATTTTTGCGACTGGACAATAGCCAAAATCGACATTTTCCCATTTTCTTTAATTTTTCTAAGGTGGGTTGAATGACCAAAATAATTCTATTGAACCTTTGGGGAAAACAAAAAATCTGTTTAAAAGATATAACTGATAGGACTTTGAAAACCTCGAGCTCCTTTCAAGAACTTGAGATAAAAATGCTCAGTACCCTTTCGGCGAATCAGTTACAACTATCTAGTTCCCTTATCTAATGATAAAAAGGCATGTCAACATTGATATAAAACTACCATTATGAAAGAATTCATTTAAATCATCCCTGACTTTATACGGCAAGTGCACACTGAATTAAAGCAAAATATGAGATGAATGCTGCCGAAAGAGATTATGAAATACCTTTTTGAGTTCCCATAATTGGGGTTCATCGAAACACTTTGGAGTCCAAATTTTCACATCGTCGTCCAACCCGCTTGTTGCTAGGACGGGAATGCTTGGGTGTGGCTCTAAGCAATTGACCTAAAGCAGGAAGAATGATAAAAATTTAGTACGCCATATTTCAGACACAATAGCTACAAACAGCGTATAACGTTCTTTTTGATATAATAGTCTCTAACCATTTACTTGAATGAATGCAATCGTAACTTTTCATTACCGCTGTATCGTATACATATACGAATGCAGCAGACATTTTACTGGACCGAAAAGAGAAGCGAATACCATTCGCCATTGCACCTCCAAGCAAATTTTTACAGATTGAATGGCAGCTACAGAGCACATTCAGCATCGTTACGCAATTCTGCACCAATTGTTTTAAATCTTAGTAAAGAAAAGGAATCATACCACTCCATTTTCATCGCCGGGGATACACTGGACGATCGCTTCTGTAGAACTGTCCCAGAAGAAAATATTTCCACAATCTACACAATATTATTGATGATTTCCAATGGTGATTCGAAATATATACACACAAGTCTTAAAATGACCATACCTGAACCTGATATGACAAATTCACTCCTAGGTCCATAATAGTTCACTCCCTTAACAGTTGCATTGTTCCTATGTCCCTGCATTAAAAAAAATTTACATATATTAACGTAGTGCTTTAGTTGGATCATTGGACCATTGGTCTACATACACTGTAACGATGAAGTGCATCTGCTCCTTCAACAGATTTCGACGAAAAGGAATATATCTAGAATTTGTGCCATTAAATTTATGCGACCATGAAGTTTGTACTGAAATTTATAGATTTACGTCTTCATCATTGTAGCTAGCTAAGAGCTCGGACCCATTAAAGTTGTAAACCGCGCTGGTTACATGTGCGCGAACTGAGGAATCGACCTGAAAACGAAAAGGTCGTTTAATCACGGTAAACATTCTTTACTGTAATCGGAACGCTTATTGCAAGAATGTATTAAGTGAACTAACCAAATGCCGAGGACATGATTTGCTAACCGGGGATGATTCAGCATCCGTGGATACGTAACGTCTGTCATAGACACGAACAAATTGGTCTCGGCCACCAACGCAGAATTCATTTGTATCGATTGGATGGCCGGATATGCTGTAGAGCGCTATTTTGCGTTCGCTATGTTTTACTGTAAGTAACCTTGGAGGAAAAGAACGGGTCAAAGCGAGGAAAATAATTTACAATGGAAAAAAAAAAAAAAAAGAAAATAATAATACTTGTTAGGTTTGCTTTGCCGGACATCTACTTCAAAAACGACTCCATCTTCTCCTGCCGTTAAAAATACGTGAGGGGTATCTGGAAGGATGGCTAATTTATGGGCGGGACCGCGATGCAAGCCTAGCCTGCGTGTGGAATGAAACGATCCGCTTGGTGACAACTCTGCAAGTCTTATATGTCCGTCTCGAGCACAAGAAACGATGTGAGTGTCGCCGCATAACGGTAAAAATTTTGCCTTTTGAATAATCAGTTAGATTTCAAAGTTCAAACAAAGACTAAAATTTGCAGGGCAAACCTATTACATTAATTTAAATGCTACGTAGCTACACGAGACAATTATAATACCTGGAACACGTTTCCTCGATGTCCACTGTCATAATTCAGGACCGGTTCTGCTCGGCTCCAGTCCCTATTCAATGTAGCAATATAAAACTTTCCATAACATATTTCAGTTTACTAAACATTACCAGATAATGATGCTAAGGTCATCTGATCCGCTAGCAAGTCTTGTACCACTTGAGTTAAAGTGAAGAGCATTCACACACCCATTATGACAATCCATTTTTGAAGCTAGTTCTAAACGTTGGACAAACCGCAGAGATCCATAGCAGTGTGCATTAAACACAGTGTCCATGGTCTTATGACTAGAAATCCCAAGGCCCCTAAAGAATGAAGTAATGATAATTGTCTAACAATAAAATTTTGAACTAAGAGTGATGGTTCTAACCGTTGAGTAAAAGCTTTGAGCGCATGCCACTTATGTTTTGGTTTATGCTTTCCTACTCCACAGAAAGTTTCATCATCCATGTTCCCACTGCTTCCAATAGAAGGTGTTCCATCTTTATATATATTTAAAAAAAACAAGCAATGCAGTTCATTTCACCAAAACAGATCAAGTCATAAACTCTCAAATAACAATGGGTACAATGTTACCACTATCAACTTCCAGTTCAGGATTTTGTCTGTGGGAATCAACTGTTGTATTTGATGTTGATTGGTTTGTAGAAGTCGAATCTTGACTGTCCTCAAAATCCATGATTCTAATTGATTCCAGGTGACTGTCCGATTCCGTAGAAGACGATTCCGATTCAGTGAGATGTTGCCTCGAATCGTCCATTTTAAGATATAATACCCAAGTATTGCGACAGTGTACTTATATTCCTTGAACTATTTATAAATATAATGTATTCCTGAGGATCAAATTGTTAATACTCGTAACTGACAAACCCCATAAAAGTTTCACAACGACTTGGTTTAGAGCAAACGACATTCAAGCGAATCTCCACAAGAGACAAGAATAATACAACCAGTCAATCAGCTGTTCACGAATGAGGATGAACAGTCGAATGCCCCGGCAAACGTTTATGACGCACTAGCGCTCAGTCGTCACTCCGCCCAGGCCGGAATACTAGGCCAGTCACAGTTTCATTTCTCGGTGAGCGGGACTCTCAAAAATCCTATATATTAACTCCCATACAAAACTTGTTTGTGGTGGATAAATTTGCTTGTGAATAATCTTAGTATGTAGGAGTTCGAAATGGCCACGGCATTAATGTCCTAAACTGTTAATTTTCGAAATCGAAATGGGCCGCATAAGCACGTGCAAATGTGGTGCGCTGAAAACTCGCTATAGGCGCTCTGAGCAAAAGAAAAACGAGTGCCCTTGTATTGCCATACCAACCTTAAACGACCTTGAAACGTAACCGCGAACATCTGCACTTCACGGAAACTAATCTACTGATCCGATAGTATCGTTTCAGGGGATACGGTTGCCTGCCATCTGACAAGTTGACGTTTTAGCAGTGCACATCAAGGATCGACATTTTAGTTCAGCTACGATACTACGCTGGTAAAGCTAGTGTTTGCTTTTCAAAAGAAAATATGTCGTCGTTGCACTTAGAAAAAAAGGCGGTAAGACGTTTTTATACATCAAAGTTATTATGTTGTAACGTGTTTGTTTTTTGTTTTTCTTCAGATGTACGGACATCAAAGACAAGGATCCGATTCTGCAGCATTTAAGGAACTAACAAAGAGAGATGCTCAAGTTCAGTTAGCAGTTGAACTTGAAAAACTTATTCGAACATGTTCAGAAGCAACCCATGAAGTAGGAGATCACAGCAAACTTTCAGCCCGTTACCATTAAAACTTATTTATTTTACTATTGTAATATTTTCTGTAGAGAATCGAAAGAGAATTTGCTGGATTCCGTCGTTTATTTGTTAGATTTCTCTTGGATCCAACTTCATCTGTTCAGTGGGAAAAAATTGAAAAACTTCCTGATGGATCAGTAAGTAAACTTTCAGTGATACAAACATTGCATTTAATATATTTGTTGTTTTTTGCCTCTTATTTTTTTCCCCATATTTCACAAAGGTGGGTGACTATGAAACGCTACCAACTCCTCCACTCACTCAAATACGAGGAATGTTGGATAAACTTGTTGTAATTAAGCTCAATGGTGGACTTGGAACATCAATGGGCTGTCAAGGTCCTAAATCAGTTATTTCTGTGCGGAATGATCTTACATTCCTTGATTTGACTGTCCAACAAATTGAGGTATCTAAGCACCATGAATGCATTTCTATTTAAGCCATATTTTAATTATTCTGAAACATATACAGAGTTTGAACAAGACATATAATGCAAATGTTCCATTGGTCTTGATGAACTCGTTCAACACAGATGAGGAAACTCAACTCGTCATTCAGAAATACACAAAATTTGAAGTAAGTGGTCTAAGGAGTCTAAAACTGTATTATGTATAATCTTTTTTCCCCTTAAGATCCAAATCCATACTTTTAATCAAAGTAATTATCCGCGAATCAACAAGGAATCTCTAATGCCCATAGCAAGATCTTGTAACACTTCAGCAGACATGGAAGCTTGGTATCCGCCTGGTAATTTTAATATTGATGTACATGGAACGTCTTTGTATTGACATCTTTCTTCTTAGGTCACGGTGATTTTTACGAATCATTTTACAATTCTGGTCTTTTGGAAGAGTTTATCAAACAGGTAATCAAGCGCGTAATCTTTTTGGTGCGATCTCTCGACTTATATCTTTCCAAAGTTTCGGATTGCCGCACAAATCCTATACCTACAAATTTATTTCGTTTTCGTACCTAAGAAATAGTGTGAGTTGATCCGTTTTTAATGCTTTAGGGACGAGAATACTGCTTCATCTCGAATATCGACAACTTGGGCGCAACTGTAGATTTAAACATTCTCAACATGTTGTTAAACCCAGGGGAAAATTCCAGCAAGCCCAAGGAATTCCTGATGGAGGTTACCGATAAAACACGAGCTGACGTGAAGGTACATGAAACAGAATGAATCATAATTTTTTTTTTTTTTTTTTTTTATCTAACTTTGTTTACTTTTCTCCTCTCGGGTGTTTAGGGTGGTACCTTGATTCAGTACGAAAATAAGCTACGCTTGTTGGAAATCGCTCAAGTCCCTAAAGAGAAAGTGGAAGATTTCAAGTCAGTCAAGACATTTAAGTTCTTCAATACTAACAATTTGTGGGTGAAATTGCCTTCTATCAAACGAATTATCGAGAATGGCACATTAGATATGGAAGTTATAGTCAATCCCAAAACGTTAGATAACGGAATGAACGTTATCCAACTAGAAACTGCTGTTGGTGCTGCCATGAAGTGTTTTGAGGGATCGATAGGTATGTTAGTATAGAACGTATATGCATAGCAGCCTGATGGAACATCTTCGTTAAACAGGGTTGAATGTACCTCGTAGCCGTTTCTTGCCTGTGAAAAAGACTTCCGATTTGCTTTTAGTAATGAGCAACCTGTACAATTTGAAGAATGGAAGCCTTTCGATGAGCGCGCTAAGGAGTTTTCCATCAACACCGCTCATCAAGTTGGGAGAAAACCATTTTGCCAAGGTGAGACTAAACTTTTTAGTGAAGTATTTTAAATCTATTTCATCTTGTTTTTTATTATGATTTTTATAACTACGTTCGCTCACGTGTTCCATTACAATGTTCTGTATTACCAACAATGTGGTGTCTTTTAGGTCCGTGAATTTCTGAAGCGGTTTGCCACAATTCCTGATTTACTAGAATTGGATCACTTAACTGTTTCGGGTGATGTTACTTTCGGACGCCATGTCTCTCTGAAGGTAATTACGAATGTCCCGCTATGAAAGCTTGGTTTCTTGTTATTTGATATAATTATAATTTTCTTTAGGGGACGGTTATTATCATTGCTAATCACGGAGACCGTATCGATATTCCTTCAGGAGCAATTTTGGAAAATAAAATTGTCTCGGGTAACTTGCGCATATTGGATCATTAAGTCTAACTAATGAATGTTTTGAGAGTTGTTGTTATAGTTGAGTATACGGTTGTTGTAATTAGATAGTCTTTGCTAGGATTGCAAACGCAGCAAGAGTTTTGCTTATCTGGTAAAAGGAATATATTCATTAAAGTTATTAAACATTGTCTGCCATTTCCTGTAGAAATTTCATGCTTCACACCAGTATAATAGTTTTGCATAGGGCTTTCATATTTTGGCGCTTAAGTCATGCTAGCACATTCGTCCTGAAAAATCAGTTCCGTCGTCGGGTGGAGCCCTCCGAAAGTCGGAATTCATCAAGGAAGTTCCGCCTTGATACTGTAAAAATTACAGCATCGTAATAAATTCCTTTTCTTTCCAGGTAATTAAACAAGGGTTGTGCTAAAATTTATATGTGATTTAACATGGTGTAAATTATGTAAATGTTTATTTAAGCTACCGATACCATTATTGTTTATTTTTCGTTTCGAACCCCCTTTTTTTTGTCGATTAACTGCCTTTGACAGGCTTGCTTTTGCGTAGACCAGGACAAGGTAAATACGTAGGGGTACGATGACTCTGAAAACACCGTTAAAGACAACAGTAAAAATGACACCCATTTTGCATTGAAAACATCAAAGGAATCCCTTTAGTACTGCGTCAGCAAATGACGTTCTTAATTTTTGGCCAAGACTCCAGCTGTGCCAGCCAATCGCAGGTATCTCTTCAGCATCATTATACCGGCCATTCAATGTTCTTGACGATGAAGCCAATAAACCACTTACCCCTCTTAGCTTATATTTTGAATTCATTTCGCGAGTATTTTTCTCCGAATTTCCTGCCCGCCTCGTCAGCGACAACAAGCGAAAGTCTCCAAGGGCGCCATTTTATGTATCATGGAACGACCTGATTCGAAAACATTTTTACCGACGGAAACTGGGAATGAGATTTTCCCTCACATTTTCAAGGTGCTATTACCTATTGAAGCGTAAGCTTTTTACGTATGCACGCAGCATGCATGTCGCACACAAAGAGGAGTAACACTAATTTTGAAAGTTGCAAGTTGGGTTTCGGCCTGTTGCTCATTTTCTTTTTCTCCATGAATTCTCAAAAATGATGACATCATCAACGGGACCGACGCGTGACGCGACAACCTATGGTAAATGACGGTCATAAAGATAGGAGCCCCCGCCCTCAATCGTTAAGCCGCTGACAATTGGCGACAGCAGTACCAAGATTTGTGGGGAGAAGGAAGTATTAAAAAATGAAGAGGCTGGATTGTTAACCCATCCGTCTACTCCGGTAATTCCCTTTCGCCAACGAAATGCATAGCGCTTAAACATCTTTGTCTTTATGACCACAAAGGCACTGCACATGTGGGTGCCTTTAGTATGTGGCAATCTTTGAAAACCCAGGGCTGTCCTCGTTTTGCAGGCCGACATTAGTTACTCTATTGATTTTTCCAAGAAGATGTCAATTGCGTTTGTTGCAACAGGACATAGCGATAGTACAGGTCGATTTTTTACGCTTGCTGTCGTATGCATTGCTCATTGAGTTTGAAAACGATCAAAACATGAGCCATCAGTTTCAAAATTACCCACTAGTTTCGTATCACAAAAGTCCTTCAAAATATCGTTCAACCAGTAAAACGACTTGGTCCGACCGGAATATGGGTTAAAGAAACGGGGCCAATGCTGAACTGCTCGCAAGGCCATTCCGATCTCTTCCACAGTTGCAAGCGGTTCAAAAGCGTACGTTCGTGCGCCAGTACAATTGGTAGCTCTGACCAATTAAAAAATGCTATTTTTATTCAGTAGTATATTTTACTTTAATGCTTTTAATTTACACCAAAGTGATTTAAAATCCGTACAATAAAGTATAAGCCTATTTGAATTGAATAGAGAAATGATACGATAAGGTAGACCAACGGTCTCATTTTGTATTACACATTCGTTATTGGTTATAATATCACTAAAGTCACGACACAACAATGCCGGCCTGATTGAAACTGAGATACGGTTTTAGAAATTAGAGCTTTTAAATAAGCAGACGAACAAAAAAAATGTATGAACAGAAAATCAAACTGATGTTGCATTCCAGTTTACATTTGGATTGAAATTTCCTTTACGACGATTATAATAATACAATTCAATCCGAACGGGTGGAGTGTTACACAGTGGCCGTGACTGCCATAGGTGGTGCGCCATTACCGTGGATGTTGGCAACCGAGATGACGGAGCCCCATTGCCGTGCATTGTATAACCTTGGTTTCAGTTGGAGAAGGTAAATACCACACGATCAACACTCAGCAAAGTGGGTCACACGAAGATAGGCGAAGGACTGTTCACTTCTCTTTCATTTCGTGTTGGGATACGGCCCAGTGACAATACATCCTCGCTCTCGTCTCGACGAAAGACCTCTTCCATTAGAGTGACATCCAACATGCACGTTGCATTAGCACCACAGGTAATCTCATCCCATTTTTTTTGTTATACCTTAAAATGTAGCTTCACCTAAACGCCTGTTGTTTCTTGATTTGGTTTCTTTTGAAATGCATTATGTAAATAAGATCATTCACGAATGAATGGGAGCGGTGCAAGGACCAACAGTTTTATAAAAGTAATACGTTTTTAATTTGATGTCTATTGGTACAGATGTCGAAAGAGGAGCGCGAAGCGGCCATCAATCAGAAAATAGAAGAAATGCGCCGGAAAAACGCTTCTATAACACAACGGTATCAGGTAAGTTTTATTGATTAAATACATTATTTTTTCTAGCCATATCAGTCAATTCATTTTGTGCGGCACACGCAGGAAATCGAGAATGATAAGAAGAACGCTGAGAATTTCAGCTTAGAAGCCACGCAACGTACAAAGACACGTGTTACTCCAGCGAACGAAGAAAAAAATAGCAGTACGGCTACCGAAACAAGCCAAAAGGAAACAAATGCAAATGCTCGTGCGGCTAAAGAATCACGCAGAATTAAGCCAGTCACACTCCCTAGCGTGCCTGTAACAACTGACTTTCGTCCACAACGGCTATCAGAGGTATGACAAATCATCCTTATCAATTCATAAATTTATATAACGCAGCAATTGAAAAATTGATAAAATATACATTAAACTCCTGGCAGAATGATTTGCCTCCACCCGATCCAGTGTTTTCCTATTTAACTGATCGGCTACGTGAGGGAGCCTTTTGTTCGCCTATTAGTCCAGCAGCGCGTCGCAAGCACAGCACATCATCTCAGGGTAGCGAAATGAGTATTGGCAGTAGCAACAATTCTAGGAGGACTTCAACGACATCCAACTCATCATGGACAAGTGATACGTCGTCAAAGTACTGCGGTTTCGCAAATTACCAGCCACCCAGAAAATATTCGGCAGTAAGTAGCACAACCATAAATAACAATCGTTTCACGCGAGTTTTAAACGAGAGTTATTTCGAGTTTATTGGCTGTAAAATTTGAGTGATAGTCCACACTTGAAAGCAGCGCTAGTTGCGGCAGAATAATTCTATTTCCGGCCATACTTTCATTAACTCATTATTGTTGTATGCAGTGCCGCGATTATGTGCGCAACCGACGTATGAGCGAGCAAATGATTTCGTCTGAAACCAGAGAGAATGACATTTGGCCTAACCAAGGCAACAATCAACGTAATTGTTACAAAGATGCCAAAAAACCGTCTGAAAACAACACGACGCGTAACCGCCAACCCGAAAAACCAGCAACGTAATTCTTGTTTATTTAAATCTGTTTTTCCGTTGTCTCTCGTCTAATTACTAGCGCCAAGCTTTTCCCCATTTTTTCTATTTATATTTTCACGTTAAACAATAGCCATACGTATTCGTAGAGTCTAAAAGAAGCTCAGGTTGAACGTAGCTAAGCAACATACAGTTCACATGTATTGAAAGTTTTGACGTTTTGCCTAATAGTCAAGGCCATGAGGAAACGGGGTCATTAAACTTCGATTGGAAACGAAATTTAAAGTAATTAAAATCATGCCAATGGGATTCTAGATTAGAATATGTAAAACTATCAACCAGTGCACAATCAACAAATTCTAAATTGGTTTCAGTATTTAACTTGGAATTTCATTTTAAGTGAAAAACTGCACATGATGTCCTTATTATATTCACGAATGTTTTTTTAAAACAGGGTGGCATCTGATGCAAACGAATCGGAAACTTCAATTACCTCACCGGTCACGCGAAGTAATTACCAATTCAAAATTGTATTCAGACTTATTTTAAATTTACATTTAAAAAAAATTCACCAACGAGGATCTGGACGGCCGGCGTTGAGGAGAGAGTCATCCGTACCAAGTTCGCGGTCTGAAAATATAACAAACTGGCGTGATCGACGGATCTCTTACAATAGCACCGAGGAACTAGGTAAAACAATTTTTATTCATTTTGAAATACAGAAAAAGGTCACGTCGTAATATTTGATTGGAAATGTATTACATTTTTCTGTAAATGCCATATAGGTTTCACCTCGCTTGAAGAAGGTGTAGCACGTCTCACGGTGGCTAACGAAGACATGAACAACAACAGCGACATGATCAATCATAATTTACCGATGCCAGAGGCAGCGTTCGATTAGAAAAGCACTCTGCTTTTGACAATCATTTTCCCGTTAAGTTTTCAAGAAGACAAGTTCTTTTGACGTTTCAATTTTAGAATTATTTATTTATTTATTTTTTACTTGCCATATTCGGCTAAAGGGAGGTCACTATTCGGTTTTCCTTTTAGGGGGGTATCATTTTAAATTAATCTCGACTTCAATTTAATTTATTTAATTTATCGTTCCGATGTTTTTCTATTCTCCCTTTTTTTTTCCCGATCCAATAAAGTACTGGTACAGTTCAGTTCATCAAATTGAATGTCTCGTTACTATTTTTAAGCTCTCCGTTAGTTTCGTCTTAAGGGAACGTGTACACAACTTGAAAGTGTTACGCAAACACTTTTAGATATTGCTGCGATTTAGACACAGCCCCACAAGTAGCAACAGAGAAGCTGTACAAAAATAAATAGTGACACGTGGTTAGGCCATGCCGTGATTTATCCAAAGGTGCCGAAAGTTTGTTTTGGTTTTCCATATCATTTCACGATTATTTGCTTTCGTGAGTTGTGGAAACGTGCCGCTGCGAGTGGAACAGGTCTTCAATTGATTCGCTGCAAACTGAAACTACCTGTGGTTCTTTTCAAGCTTTTCATTATCTTTGACAAGGAGTCATGCAAGATTTGTAACAAATATTAACGTAATCAAACGCTTAGTCCTAATCTAATAGGAAAATTGGATCAATGAAAGCAGATACACAAGGAGAAGAACAACAACAAAAATGCCTGGTATCGCTGCGTCAAAACGATGACTCACCTTCTACGTATTCCAACAACGTTGTCGATCAAGCTAGCAGGTAATATGGAAATTACCTGACGTGCCAGTCCGCCTGCATCGGGATAAGGAAAAAAATGTGATATTTACATTAGAGAACAGGTTGAAAATTACGAGAATTCTTTCGTCGAGTGGAAAAGGCAACGCCCGATTTCCAAAACAAAAATGGCGATTTGTTAAGGACAATGCACAAGTTTGGGTTAAGTTGTAAAAATCTCTCATTGATAAAACATGAGACGTCTACAAGAAAGGCGTAAATTAATGATTTCGTACGTTCTTTTTTGTCACGCGAGGCGGTCGTTGAGCAGAAATTGCCGTTTGTAAAAATATCTTTTGCTCCGAATCAACTGCAAATTCGCTTTCCCCTGGGCAAACAACATTCCGAGACACGTGGAAAAAAATTGGCCAGGGCAAACACAATTGGTCGAAAGAAAAATGGTTGCATAAAAATTTACTTTGTGAAAGACTTGGCAATAATCAGACGATAAAGCCGACATGAAGGAAAAGTAAGAATAGCTTCAGATAATGGACTTGTAACTAACGACCACATATCGTAAAAACCAGCAAATTAGTAGGAAACACGAAAATCGATGCAATGGCAAAAAAGTTATTTATATACAAAAAATGTATTGGCTATGCAGACGTTGGTACAAGCGGTACAAAAAGGCCAAGTAAACAAAAGAAAGTGAAGACTTTTCAAGGGTGGAAGTGTAGTTCCTATGTCTCTCAGAAGGATGGGTAGGTAGACGATAGAAGACATAAATTCCGTGTTCTGAAGCCCAAACCTTTGTGAGAAAATACTGTTCGAGCCAAGGCTGTATTGAAGATGAGCAAAGATGAAAACCATGGAAGCGTAGAGGCAGATTTCCTTTAGATAGTAGATAGCAATTTGCAAGCGTAAAACGAGATGTGCGAGAGTATGGACATTTTGCCATTTGGTCGAGCGACCCGTGTTGTCTGACATTTAGAAAGAAAATATTATGCGGAGAGCGGGAGGGGGGCGGGTAGCTTCATTCAAAAGCGTTTAAATCAAAAGATTTTTTTTTTCTTCTTATCATTCTACTCGGATACAAAAAGCTGCCTTCTTTTTTCTTTTCAAAGCACCCATCATCACTGGTGCTACAACGATGCGCAATTTTTTTTTAATTTCATTTTTTTTTTTTCAATTTTAGGCATCGGCACCATGAGAAATTGATAACCAATATCACACAAGAGTGTTCCGATTGCGTTACTTCGATATCTGTCGAAACGTATGTTACCACGACAATATTAAGAGAAAAAATCATAAATTTTCGAACGGAAATAGGATTATTAGCTCAGAGCAAAGGGAGATGGAAGTACTACGAACACGGAACGTTATCAGAGGGGGGCGCTAAATGTGTTGCGAGAAACAACTGACTTTATTTCTACCATTAAAATGGCGAATGAAGCCAAAGAAAAAAAAAAAACCCACATACGATGATGATCTCGAATCAGTTTTAAAAAGAGGGACTTCTCTTCTTAAAATCCTAATACTTCCCTTCATTCAAGCAGAACACTTGGCAAAATCGGCGGCAAACTATTCTCTAATAATGGAAGTAATACAAAAGGTGGTGGAAAGGGAAAAAGAATCGAGAAGGGCAGGGATACAGAAACTGACCAAATATCAGGAAACAAAATATCAGAGTAGGGAGAGGAAAGGGTGAGGAGTATGTGTAAAATTTATTTTTTTTTTGTTTGTTTAAAATGAACGCTATCCGGTGAAGTTGAACAGCTTCATTCTTCGCTAGCTTGCACCGTTTCGGAGTTTTCGGAAGCTACTTCTGTCTTCTTTTCGCTTTCCTACGATTCAATGAAAATTCAAATGTTAATAGGATAGACACACAGATGAAACTATTGCAAGTCAGTACCTGGACGGGCTCGGCTTCAATAATGGGCTGAGCAGATTCCTGTTCATTTGTTTCAACGGCAACTTCCTCAGCAGGAGCCTCTTCAGAAGCCGGTGCTGGATCACTAGCTTCTGCCTCCTAAAAGAAGAGTTTTCATACATTTAATTACAATTATTTTAAACCCCAGTTCGAGGCTGCCCAATTTCTTCACCCACATCGCCATTTTCTCTTTAGACCAAAGACTAATTTTCGATCGAATTTACATTGTAGAAAATTATTCATCGGAATCGATTGGGAATTTTCTGAGAAAGGCAAACGCCCTTGGTGCGCGGTGTGAAATGCTCAAGATGGCGACAGACGAGTAAAAACTGCGCCACTCGAGGGCGACCGTCTTTCACCACACCCGAAAACCCATGTCTGGTTTTTTTATTATTTCTTGTTCTTTTAAACTTACTGGTTGAGCGGGTTGAGTTTCAACTTCAGATGCCACAGCTTCTTCGACTGGAGCTGCCGCTTCCTCCTGTTTGGGCTCTTCAGCAGCTGGCGTTGCGACTTCCTCGGCAGCCGGGGCAACATCAGGTGTGGTTTCCTGTTTCTCTTCTTCTACGGCTGCAGAGTCATCCTTATTTCAATAAGAAAAATATAAATATGAGGAAGTAGCGTGTGACATCTTTTGCTGGCACCACAAAAGGGGGTATACGATTCAGGTTGGCTAATGAGGCCCAAAAATACCTTGACGGGAGCGGCCGTTTCCTCGGAGCTAACTTCAGCTGCGACTGCAACGGGTTCTTCCACGGAAGTCGATTCGGCAGCGGCGACGGGTGCAACATCGGCAACTTGTTCAGCATTTTCGGTTTTAGGCTAAACAACGAAATGAAATTCAATATTTTGTACTCGAAACACAATGAATTCAAAATCTTAAAAGAGAGACATTGAAGAATAGCTGAATGAACTTAAACTTTACCGATTCCATTTCGAAGTAGGTATTAAGAAGGGAGTGAATGGCAATAGCTAGTGCTTGTACAAGAGGTCGAATGCTGACTGAGACAAGCGACTGGCAGTCGGAGAACGCGTCGCGTTCGCTATGTGCGTCGCTGTATGCAACGCGAGGAAGAAAAGGGGGTGTGTTCTAAAGGTTTGTAGTTACGTATATCCTCACATGCCTTTAGCTCGGTTTCAAAGACCTCGATACCGTGTTCAAAATGCGTAGTACGGAATAGAACCAAAGCCTCTCACACACACTGAATACCCTCCTTAAAAAAAAAAGCTAAACCGAGTAGCCCTGACCCTTTTCTCATCCGTTAGTCGTTTGTCTATAATCCCCAGGTTTAAACGTATTTTTCGATGACATTTTTCTGTTCAACATTTTCCACCTTGTTCGCAACGCAAAATTCGGCAAAGAACACTCAACTAATGTTTATTCGTCACGTCTGGCATGCAAAACAGCCTGCAACTATTTGCCGACTGATATGGTCTAAAGTGGTCAAACCAATTTTTATTTTCAAACTTCTTTTTTCCTCTTGCAAGCGCGGGGTCTATTTATGGGGATACAACTCATCTACTAGTCTCCCCCCCCCCATCCCCTCTAACGATAAACGACAGAGTTCCCATTTCAACATGGCGACGTTCAGCATTCCAAAAGCGTAACGGTCGTTGTAGAGTATAGTAACTCTCCATAGACACATCACCCTTTTCCTGCCTCTTAAAGTTTGGTATGGCCGAGTCAAGTGGCTCACACACATACAGGCCGCTCCAATGTCTACACACGCGTACGGATTATTAGCCTGTGGGCCAACTGGACAAAACCTCTTTCGACTCGTCCCTAACGATTTCAAAAAGGAAAATACAAATATAAACTGCGCAGTGTGGCCTTGGTTCTAGTGTTGCATTCCACCGCATCTCCCGCGGCACAAAACACACACGCCGAAAGCTTTTAAAAAAGCAAAAATATTCATTCATATTGGGACTGTGCGAGTCCGCCATCGTTTTCTAACATCCCGCAACACTGGCCTCACTGCGCACAAGGCCGTTTTCAATTACCTTTTATGATTCGGCCGGACGTTGGCCATGTCCAACTCAACCGAACCCGACGTAACAAACGAACGGATTGGTCACACCAATGGACAACGTCAGCCAACCCAACCCCCCAAACTAAAAAAACAAAACAAAAAACTTCCATGTCACATTCCTTTCTTTTTTTATTTTTTGCATCAACTCACGATTTCTTTTTCTGTCTCTACCGCGGCAATCGATAATCCGTACATAGTATAAGCTTTCTCCCCCCCCCCTTCTTGCCCGCGTCACAATTCGTTTTCGATTTCACTGAACGATGGAAGATGTCTAGACTTGTCTTGGCTAACCTCGAACGACGTTCTCAACCAAGGACGTGGCCTGGAAATCGCTACGAAAACTTTGGATCTATTGTTTAAATAATAGACAACACGAGACGTCGAGAGGAATTTTCAGCTGCATTCCAATTTCCTAACAAGTTCTCTCCTAATGTCGGCGCTTTCACCTGTGCGCACACCGATATTTTTCAAAATGCCACAAACAGCAGGCGCGTATCAGGAAAGGTTCTTTTTCCCTCTATTCTAGCCCTCCTTTTATGGATTGACTTTTGAAATAAGAGGGGATACTTTGCTTAGTTTGATTCATATCAACCGTTACAATGCCCCGTGTTTCGACTTTTTAAGCCTACAACTTAAAAACCAACATTCTTTACACCTTGACCAAAAGAAAGTTTTTTTTTAAGATGTCCAAAGTTCATCACCATATTGGTGCTTGAATTCGTGTCCCTTAGCTACCTAGTGGCGAAATACAAAAATAAATGAATAAAAACTGCCTCGTGCACCTGCATTGCAGGTGCATTAAAGCCATAGCCGTTGCACCGAAAAAGAACTCACTCGATCTAATTGGAGAGAAGAAGAAAAAGAACGTAAAAGCCAAACTGCTTCATTGCAGACAATCATTAGTTACGTTAGTTAATGCGGATCTTAATTGATTGACGCAGTAAGTGAACGAAACGATTAGCAGGAGAGCATCGCAATGACCCTCTCTTCGGCCCAGCAGACAATACCGATTGCAGATGGCACCACATGGTCGGCCAATCAACTTCATTCGCCCAACCAGACTTAACCAGAGCCCATAACTGGAAACATACAAACGTGGGTGGGACAATCACGGTGCGGAATGCACCGCATATTGTGCAAAAAACAACAAAAAATGCCAAATTCCATGTGAAAGGAAGTTGCCACAATCCAACGGAATGCACGGGTGAATAAGCGTGATTGCAATCACGAGAAGAATAATATGCCAACAACGTCATACAGATCATTTTGGCAATAGCGACGAAGATACAAGAGCACGTTTAAACTCAAGAGTACAACTTAACTCTTCTCCGCAACGCGATCAATAAACGCGTCTAGCCAAAGTCGTAAATGCTACCCACGTTCGTCCAATCCCCCCACTCTTTTTCTTTTGCTCTCCTTACTGATCTCGACAATTTCTCGACACGCGATACATCAAGTAGCGCACGCTTTCTACTTCCTCGCATACTCTCGATAAATCAATACTTTACTCTTTTCGCAAAAAAAAAAAAAAAAAAAGGAAAAACGTGTGCGCAAAAACCCTTTCGCGACATCTTTTGGTCAGTTCGTAGCCTAACGTCTTTAGAGAAACAAGTTACCCTTGGCATTACTACGTAAAGGATATTGTGTCAAACGCTGTTAAACTGCCATTCAAAACGAAATGTTTACAACGGAAACCTGATCCTTCAAGAGTGCAGTAAAGCCGTTTGTTCAATCTACTTCGACAAGTAAGGGGAAGGCACTTGCTCCAGTTACAGTAGGAGAATAAGGAACAAATAGTTTAAGTTAAACCGGAGAAGATGGAAACGGAGGATGCCGAAATCGGACAGGAAAGGCTCGAATTGACATACGCTTTAAGAAGGGTGAAAAAAAAGAGAAAATCTTGACCTACCTCTTTAGCAACATCTCCATTTTTGTTGTTTTCTTCCTTCGTTTTCTTCTCTCGTCTTAAGAAGCTGAATGTTCGGAACGATCGCTTCTTCTTGACCTTTTCTTTTTTCTCGTCCTTTTGAGATGATGGAGATTCTTCGACTTTGCTATCGTTCGCTGCTTCCGTCACGCTTTTATCCTTGACGTCCTCTTGAATGCTCTTGTCCTATTAGAAAAACAAATTGGTAACAACAAAAGACAAAATCAATTGATGTTTTATTATTGTTTGTATTTACCAAATCAGCTGGCTCTGTAGTCTTGGCTTCGCCATTGATGGGAGTCTTAACCTCTTCTTCAGTATTTTCTATTGTCTGATTTGGGGCATCGTTGGATTGTGGAATTTTCTCAACCACGGCAGCAGGTGCCTCCTTTTTAGGTGACCCGGAAATATCAACCGACCGCTTGCTCTGTCTCAAACCCATGTTTGTTTTTTTCTTCTTCTGTTCGTTTAACGAAAGACGGTTTCTTTTTTATTCTTAAAAGATGAGGGTTAACGATGCACGGACGCTCTTCCAAAATTTGTATTTTCAATCGACTGGTGTCGTCGTCACGCTCGGGCGTCTCGCTGTCGTCACTCCAAATTTTACCTACAGCAAAAGAAAAAACACAATTAGAAACACAAGACAACCTGTACAGACAAGACACAAAAGTGATTCGCTACAGATGTAGACTTGACGCCTAAAGCTAAACACAAGTTGATGGGAGAATCGGCTTTTTTTTTTTGTTCGTAGTCTAGTAAAAATAAAAAAACAGAACACGGTCTCGATCAGTACTTTCTGGGTAACTCGTGCGTGCATTGGTGTTACTGAGGAGCCGACATGGAGCAATGAACCCGACTTGAAAAGAGGCTAAAGAAAGACGAGTACAAGGAGAGGAATGAAAACCACGTGGTGCTGGCCGCATCCGGTGGGTGATGACCAAATACCCAAAACGGAAATGAAGCATACAAGCCAATAGGAACTTGGACTGGGCCATCCTTATCGACCAGTATGTCGGACCAAATACGTGGAAAAAATAAAATTTTTCGTAACTGAGTCGTACATGGCGACTGCGCTGTTAAAGACATCAATGCACGTCACAGTCGAAATCGTATCACGATGAGTCAACGTATTCAGAGCTGCTGTTCAACATGCACCTGCTCGTTGACTAATAAAAAAAGACATTTCTTTCCTATACCCCTAACCACAAAGCACTGCCTAAACTGAAAAATCGCCCTACAAAATAAAGGAGCAAATACAAAATGGTGGACGATAAATTCACTGACACAACCGAAAGCAGACACGTTCTACGTGGTTGTCATCTAACGCGAGGAGCTTTTTTTTTGCGTCGTGGCTCGAACGGATGAAAGGACAAATTTCTAAAGCAAACGAAAAAAAAATGTGCACTCGTGTCTACAACGTAACGGAAACAAATTTCAAGTGGATGCCGTTACTTAAACAGCGATGACAAGTGACTTACGCTAATAAACTGCCACAGTGAAGTTGATACGACAGTTGAATGAATCCGGACTGCCGATCACACAAAACACACGCACGTACTCGGCAGAAAAATAAAAAAAAGAAACGAATGTGTAGTAAGCAAGACTGGATGCCCCACCTCTCAACCGACGCTACAGGGGAGCCGACGCGCTTTCGCTGAATAGAGGAAAAAGGCGGCAGATGTAGCAAATGCAATTTGCTGGCCAACTCGACTAACAAACATACCGCCAGGTGTCAGTGTTTTTCAACCGTTCTTTTTACCGCCTCGAGTTCTGTCTGATGAAGAAGAAACTAACAACACATGACGTGGTTCTCGTCACGTGTCACCTAATAAGATTCACCTTTTCAGAGAAACTGCATTGGTCCACACCGATTGTTGAGACACGGGCCAGATTCTTTTTTTTCTACACAAGACGAAGCGATAGAACACACTATGCCTGCGGCACACAAATCTCACCGACGCTACGAGATTGAAAAAGACGAAGAGATTAAACAAAAAAAAAATACAAGAAAAAAAAATAACAGAATGCCACTGAGAAACCAAAGCGACTTTCAATGCCGAATGGTTTGAGGTGAACGACAAGACTGGGTGAGTGTCTCTCTCTCCCCCTTCCAACATTGAAAACACCGCCAGCGGGGTGAATGCTCTGGGAAAAAAGATCAGAACAAAAAACCTGGCAACACAGCGACGCCTCCCCTTTACTCCACCCACTTTGTTTGGGCGATTCGCTGATTCATTTCCTTCCAAATAATAAGGGTTGTTGCTACGATATTTCGTCTAGTCTCACCTTCTGCCTTTCTTTTGCAAACACATTTTAGCATCATCAAGTTCAATTTGAATGACAAGACACAATGTTATCACAGTTTTCGATAAAAAAAAACAAAAAATACGTTACAACGCGACAGAATTGAATGATTGCCTTGAATCACCATTTCAAAAGCAGATAATAGTTTGAGCTTTATTCCCATCAAACTGGCTCCTTTTTTTTGTCATATTTTTCTATCACCATGACGGCAGAATAGAAACGATGGCCTTGAGGAAGACAAACAATTCTGCTGAATTGAATCCGCATGATGGTTCAATTGAACAGATTGTCAACTACAACGCGACAACCTTGGAACCGGATTGAAATCAAAACTAAAATATCACTTTCTACATTGTAATAGATTCACAAGTTCTTTTCTTTTAATTCCCACTACGAACTTAAAAGAGGATTACCTAATAGCCGGATAAGTCCAGCTAGCAAAAAAAAAAAAAGTTAATGGAGAACGATGACCCACAGGGATACAGGAACATACTGCTAGTTTTTTTTCCCTTTTCTTTTCAAGGAAAGATTTTTCGCCTTAAGGTCAAATAGCTTGAGGCTAATTTTCAAGGACGCAATTGCAAATGTCCACTATTGGAGAAGAGGCTACTATCAAATATCCAACCCATCTTTCTATTGTTGCATATCAAAACGAAAGTCATTTAAGACAAATAAAAGGATTCAATAAAACTCTTCGAATCCGGTTCCAACAAATAAAGACATTTCTTTAAGAAATGAATTTGGGTGGGAGGATTAACAATCGATCTACATCGCTCATGCAAGTTGATGACTCATAAGGGAAAGGCGGGCAAAGGTTAAGACCGGCCCTGAGAATGTATCAAGCAGGAAAGATAGCACAATCAACGTCAAAAAAATTGAAAAGAATTAGCGAGAGAAACAAATGTTTGGCGTATTACACCCCAACCCCCGGCACGCACACGCCGTCCCCATCTGGAAGAGCCAGTCTGCGTGTGCGTGACAAAAATCGATACGACAAGAGAGAAAACGTGGGGTTGTGTGAGAGGGTGTTTGCAAACCGACAGGCCCTTCTGAAACAGACAAAAACCCGAGAGCAACATGTGCGAGACGGCAACCATCACACCACATGGTTACGGGATTACTCACTTCCAACGGCAACCAGGGAGGGAGGGGAGAGAGACATGGGTTCTCTTGAAAGAGTTACGATCACGGTATCCGTATTGATCGTTTCTCTGACTTCCATTCGCCGTTAACTTTAGCAACAGCCTCACATATTTATCATTTGTCTCATTTTCCGTACATTGCTTCATTGACGTAAATTACATGTGAACAAGGATACGCTATCATAAAAAGAAGACCGAAACGTTTCAACACGCCTATAGTACTAGATAAGATACAGTCCAAGCTTCATACCGATAATTATGACAAGTAAAGCAACACATAGCGGGACATTGAAGCATTTCGGGCATTATGTTTGCCTTATCTCGGGGACATGAAAAAAAAAGAATCTTATCAACAAAACGATTACTTCCTTCATTAACTTTTAAATAACCCTACGCCTACAACCACCGACTAGAGAAAAACAGCTACAAGAAAAGAAATCGCGAAACATCCATTTCGGCGTTGTCAGTTTTGTTGTGCGCATACCGGTGGCGTCTGTTTAGTCTAGCGACCCCACCCAACTGCCTCTCCCCCCCACTCCCAACATTTCCCCCTAGCGCTACGATTTTCCAACGATTCGTCCCCCCCCTCCTTTGCTCTTGACGCCATACTTATAGCCTGAAGGGTAGGGGTTGAAATAAAAACTAAATCTAGCTCAAGAAGGGGGAACACTAAAGGAAATCGTAGACTCAAACAAACTGTAAAGAAAATGAACAGAAAAAAAAAACTTTGGAATGCAATTCCAACTTGTTCCGAGATTTTCGTTTGTTTCATTATGTATTCTTCGACCTTTGCTTACGTTATGATAGCTATCATCAAAAACTAGATGACATTATGGCATGACGCCCGTCATTCCCGCACACAAATTACGTCTTGTTATAAGCTTTGGTAAAGAATAAATAAGACAAACCTTTTCTTTCGAACAGTGGCGCACGTGACAGGTCAAATATGGCGGCAAAAAAAACTAGTCGTGAGACTTTTAAATACCTTTTCCTAGCACGCTTGATCAACTGTCAAGTCCTAACGAAATCAAACCTTACCGTTATCAGCGATTTTTGCCCAACTTCGCGAGGCTAGATAGGTAAAGGAGCCATTTTGGACACTTTTTTTGCATTTACGTTTAAAACGTAAGACTTGACTAAACGTCAAAAGTTACGCACGGGCAAAAAGAAATGTAACTAAAGTGTCAACCACCGACATCATTTGAAATTTCTTTAGCTAAAGAGCAAGAGGTGGCATCCATTTAAACAAAAGACTGGCAAAATTTTAAACAATTTTGTGCTTTCCGTTTTTCTTACTCCCCTCGATCTGCTGATGTGACGCACCCATGCTTGTCGGGCAATAGACTTGCTTCACTGTCTGTGTATACCCCCTCCCCCCCCCCTTTTTTCCTTTTTTCTTTTTTGGCAGGGAACAATAGCAAGATTTCGACACTTCTTTTCGAACAATATGTTGATTTCTCGAAACGTACATCTTTGAAAAACTAAGTACATACATCGATGTGCAGTTTAATACAATGTAAAGTGAAATAGATTGAAAACTTACCGGGACAAGGGAACTTTCGATTACTGAACACGCAAGAACCACTTCAACAAGACTCTCAAAGCCAAAGCCAAGCCTACCAGCGCTTAAATTGGTACTTGGTACCGCCGTTTGCCGGCTTTGGCGCTCAGGGTTGGCGTATCGCTTCCAGTTCAGTTCGTGAACGCCATCTAGAAGGTTAAAATAGAATCATGAAAAAAAAATTTGATATTCGTATACAATTTTATTTGTAAAAAATATATGTATATTTTTTATTTCAATAGAAAATTGTACGAGCAACTCACTCAGTTTATCGCGCTTAGTTAATTTGGTTTGCAAAGTTAAAATTTTTTTCCCTTCGTGGATCTATGTGTTGAATTGAAGTGATTCGTGGACATACATGCCAATGTGTTTCAACGAAAAATTATAAAATAAACAGAATTTGCTTTCCAATAATAATTTTAAATAAACGAAGGAACGTAGAAAAAGTATTCATCTGATCGCATTTTATTTTTTTCTATCTCCTTTTAACACGAAAAGTTTGGTCGTTTCGTAAAGGGAAAATTTCTTTTTTCATTACGAGTCATGTTAAGAATGTGAAGCTCTGAAGTATCAACTTTTCACTAACAGCGGTACGCCATTTGCGATTTACGCCGTTTGGCACAATAAAATTTCCCCACCTATCCCTTCTTCAACCAGTTAATCTATGAACAATGTTCAGTACTGAAAAATACGACGGTTTTCTTCCGTTTACTAAAGGGATAGTCCGGACTGACAGGCAAAAAGCTTTAACTAATCTCTTAGGTTTTGGGACGCGATTGTAATGGGTCGAGAATCATTATAAGTGCAGCTTGCGGCTTTCGTGCAACCAAGTTCTACTTGCTACGACCGCGTTCACTTGTTGCCCTTTCATTGAATAGGCATTTTTTTTTTTTTGCTTTTTCCAATAGTAAAATGTTTTGTTTACATGGATATTTTTTTATTCGCTAAATGTGGTTTGAAAAAAAAAATAATCATCGACTCCAGAAAGGATTTGAATTACCTGTCTCTTCAAATTTGCGACAAACTTCATTAGCTGCTCTTTTAGATTTCGAATAAATTTGAATTTTCATAAGTTTATGCGAAAAAAGTCTGTGAATTAATTCACCGGCGTCAGGGGAGGTAGAGGTTAGTGAATTTGAGTTAATCTTTCCTGATTTCACTGCATGAAGTGTACAGCTCATCGTACAGACAGCGGACCTTAAATGGAAGCAGCCAGAAATGCAATTAAATGCGTTAAGCAACGTTAGGTAAGGAATTGTTGCCACACATTCTGTGCCAATCCTCATGGCCTTTTTTCCCTAAGAAGCTTTGGAATCACACGGTTACGGTGGGTAGAGGCTGTGTAGGATGCAGCGAAGCCAAACGTACTGTAAAATACACGGCTGGTTCTCCTTGAGGCCTAAATTTTGTACACGCAGGCAATTTAACGAAGTGGACAGAGACAATTTTCAAATTTACCATCGAGTAACTAAACAATAGCAAGAGGTTAGCGTAGATTCGGAAATGCAACAAATTTGGTTAGTGTGAAAAAGCAATGAGCATTTGTACGGTATGAAGTATTAGTAATGAGATGGATTCTTGTAAAATGTCCTCAATGCTTTATATGTATTTCCATATTTATGCACAATTATTCAGTATATGCTCTCGAAATTGTTTCACTGTAAGCCTCGTTTTTTCTTATCACGTAGCAGCAAACAAAATTAACGCAGTTTCCAGGAAGGGGACCGCTTGGAGCTTTGAATGGCTGCAATCGTTTTCTAAGGAACCATTCGTGAATTAACAGCGCTTCCGGATCGTTCGTTGTGAGTTAGTTCAACAGTTGACCTCAGTTTAGTACAAAGTCGTCCGTTATCGGTTTTACCTTCAGCTTTAATATTTTATGTATGGGACTAAGCTGCATAAGGGCGAAGTTTCCGTAAACTTAAAGTGGGGAAACCTAAAAACGAAAGTTTCTTTCTCAGCCAAAACACCGGAACTGATAAAGAGTCATATTGAACTTTTATCTGGCCAAATAGTTCTGAGAATGCAGTTCTTATTTAACAATGACATCCTTTAGAAAATCGTATATATTATTATTCAACATCATATAAAATCATATAATCATTATACGCCACAAGCCTTACGTTACTCGATTTTTCCACTTTTGGGAATTGTCCAAGGCCCACGGCGTATTAAAATAAATAAACAGTCATAAATTATTATCAATGAAATTGGCTTACGAATTCTTTTTCTAGATAAGCTTCCGCTGTTCTTTATTTAAACATTGAGCTATTATTTACTTAACAGCGCGATTGGTATGTGCCCACCTATCTTCCATACTTCAGGTAAACAATGTGTAAACGGACAGATTGATTGAAAATATCTTAACGAATAGGGAGTCCCCAATTACCATTGCAGTGAATTTTAGTCCCATATTTACTCGTATTCCTTGTTATCACTTGTTAGCTCATTTTTAAGATATGACACAACAGGTTAAATGTTTCTGATTCCGTGTTTTTGAATTTTTCAAGGAAATCTGACTTAAATAAGAAAAAATTTGATTTCAAAAATGATTTCAAATTACTAATAGCTTTTTTGCTGAATACGATTTTTCTTTCCGAACTAAACAACATTTATTTATGAAACTTTAATAGCAAAGTTAGCAATTTTTTTTCCTCTTATCGTACGTGTTCACTTCTGCGACATGTGTTTTTTTAATGTTTAGGCCATTTCTTACGACACATTTTTTTTGTAGTTTTAGCTTAAATAAACCCAGATCTAATTTATGGAACCATGTTGATACGCTGAAGCATCACGAAACTTTCAATGTGGGGGAAAAACATGCGTTGAAACATTTTTAATAGCCTCGTGAAACCGATCAGCTCATGACGAATACAGATTATTTCTTAGTGTTTGGTTAGCAAGTAACTTTAGGTTTTTCCACAACTTGACCCGACCAAAAGGTCGTGCCTTCAACTTTAAATGCATTTTATGCCCAGCGCTCTTTTCAGCACCGTATAAACCATATTTGTTTTTAATTAATAACTGTGCAACGACATTAAACAAAACGGTATGAATAGATTTCACTCCACGATCAAGAAAATTTTAGGTATACACATGTATTCAAGATGGCGATAGTCCGACTGACTGTATTATCAGGGGTTAGGTAAAACGGAACAAACTATACGACGAATAGCTACATAAAGCGCTAAATTGAGAAGCTCTTTAATGTCTTAATCGTAAATAATAAGACATCATTTCAACCATATTTTCATAGGTAGAAGTAGTTGAATAGTTTTTCTCTCTAAATGAATAAGAACCATGATATCTAGCCACACGCAGTTTGATTTACACAAGGAGAATAACCGAGTTGGAATTCGATTACTTAACTTTTTCCTCCTTAAATGGGCTTATAAAGAAGCGTGGTTACGTATTTCTTTCGGTAACGATGAGTCGCGCTAAGAACCATCACTCCATCTTTAATTGATAATGCGTATAAATGACAAAGCATAACATGATTGGGTTCCGGTAGCAAGGTAGGCTCGCACTGCAAAGGACAGAAATGCTCATGAAAGTCCACCGTAAGTGTAGAAAAGTAATCTCACCGATAATGGGGTATCTTTATTGAGGATAACTTGAAGCTGATGCGTTCGATGATTGCATATGAGTAAAAGTATCGGAAAAACTTATACAATAAGGCAAACATTATTTAATAAATAGTGTTTACCAAATGAGGCGGTAGAATTGGAGGCGTAAATTTTTCTTGTGGTCGAGGTATCGGCACTTCTTGACCATAGTCTTCTGTCGTTGGACCGTTCCACAACACATTAAAAAATACATATTATATGACGTTTAAGCTTCATGTTGTCTAGGAACTTATTATTCACCTGAACCTTGAGACCCTGAAACAGTACTGCTGTCTATATCCAAAGCATCGAAAACTTCAAAATCCGATTTCTTTACTGAAATAATCTATGAAACATGACCAGCAATATAAAAAATTATTTAATCGAAAGTGTGTGGACTATTAATTTATGACGTACATTGTTTTTCGATCCGATTCCATTATCTGTAACAGGCTAAAAGAGAAATTTTTTTAAAGCTCATCTTTCATCCAGAGTAATTAGATTTTTTATGAATCTATATTTATTACCTCAGTTGGATCATGCATCCACTCCCCATCAACCAGAAACTTGTATTGGTGTTCTCCTTCAGGTAGATCAACAATTGTCACAAAATCTCCATGGCTGTATAAATTATTTGCTACTTTATCATGACATTCTTCCACCTGTAAGTGCCACTTACCTCTTAACCATAGGGATTGTTTTCCAGTTTGAAAAGGTACCAGTAATATAAACTTGTTTACCACCACCATCCCACTTGAAAACAGTCGGAAGAACTTTAGGAGAGCTTTCTTCAATCCCAAAATTATCTTCATGGGAAGGATTTAGTGCTGAATGATTGTAATCTATACTTCCTGGTGTGCCAGATATTTCAAAACCCTAAGCAAACAAGAGAAATTTTTATTGTTGTTGTAAAATTAAGCATTAAGAAAAGGCTCAATGCACCAGTTACATACTTTGGCTGTTAAGATAATCTTCATCTTCTCCAGAGGTCTGATACAGAAGTTTGTTTGGCTTCTTATCAAAAACAAATGCTTGTCCATCTTTACCTGGAGAACAAGGTTGAATTTCTCCAGATTTATGACGTTCTCGTGAACTATTTGCTTGTCCCATTGCTCAGCTAAGATTTTGGGAAATCAAAATGGTTATTTAAAAACATAATTAGAACAAAGTATTAAATCATCTAACTAGTTTATTATTGGCTACAAGAATACTGGAGATTCCAAGACTAAAAGATTGACCACCTTAGGGGTTCACTCTATCTATAGGAATTAACATAAAATGAAGAAATTCAAATACCAGATTTAAACTTAAACGTTTTACTTTGCGCACGAACGAATTGGTTATTGGTTGCTTCTTCAATTAACGTTGCAAGACTGATCATAAGAAAGAAATTTTTATAGAAATTTTTTTACACTAAGCTGTTATTATGTAGCATGCAATACTACATATTTTCATAATCAAGATGGGGTTTGCAGAAATAACCGACATCCGGAGACCTCTAGCGTTACTGTTTAGGATGTTATAGCACGTTCTGGATTGTTGAAGCTTGAAGGCCGATCTCTTGTGGTCCGCTGCGCTACATAGTCACCACGGGCGCTGTCACCCAAACTCTTTTTAGATGAAAAGGTGCCATAGCGTTACGCCCGCGAGGGACGTTCGATGGGGACTACATGTGATTTGCAAATAAAGTTGTATGACTCTATCGATAAGCGTTTAAATCGGGATCTTTGTTAAAATCTGGTACGGATTCCATGACTGTTATTGTGCGCACCCCATGAACCATTCTCATGGTCTTGTAATTGTTAACTTCCCATGTTTATTAGTGTTGTCTTTCTGGTGTTTTAAAACAGTTTGGCAACATTGAACGTGTACTAGCAGCGAAACAGCAGAGATATTTTCACTTTTTGCCGCATCAATCTAAGCAGAAAATTGTTTGGAGATTGGACGTCATAATTGTAACGACCTTTCTTCACGGCTAAATCTATCTTTACTACGTCGTCTTCGCTGGATGTTTTAAACTATAGATTGATGCAAGTATTTATCTCCATAATCTACAATTTAACGTAGACAAAATGGTGAACTGGAGCCATTTTACACAACAAGAAATAAACCGCACAACTGGATGTATTTCTCGTAACGATAGAATTACCATTTTGTCTTCGTTCAGTTGGACTGTTCACGGCAATTCGTTTTGTCTTAAATTGTCCAATAGGCGCAAGTAGTATATCATTCTGTCAAAAATGAATTATAAGCTTTGATGTTCTGTTGGCACTGTCAGGTGTGGCATATTACAAAACAAATTCTAACTGAATCAAGATAAATATGCCTTCCTTCAACTGTAAGTTATTAAGTTCTTTATCTAGTGAAAGAAAAGAAACGTAATGAGATGCTAAATTTTTTATGGCAGTAGATGTTATTGTCTGAAATTTGGTTGTCGTGGATTGCTTATTTATTTATTTGTTTAAAATTTTTTTAACTTCTATTCCTGTTATAGGATTTGAGAACACCAGACAAATGTCCAACTTGGATTTATTTTTACCATTACTGGGGACTACTGATGTTAGGAAAAAGATTTTGATTGGTGATGACATTATCACCTACCTTACTTCACCTGATAACCCTCCAAAATGTGAAGATATTGGTTTGTTTATTGATGGCCTTGTTTCATGGATCAACAACAGCAACTTTAAGGTGATATTATTGCTTCTTTTATTAACAACTATAAGTGTTTTTATAAGTTAACATCTAATGTACCACATGTCATAAAAAAGATTAATATAAGAACCTAATTTATTTAATTGACCTGCTTTGCTGTTGGTAACTCGTACATTATCATAACATTGTGAATATTACCATTTTACTCAGAATGTGCGTGTGGATGAAAACTCAGCATTCAAGTGAATTTTTTTACATGCAGGTATGTCAAAATGGGCTGGAAGTTTTAAGTCTTCTTGTGAATAGGCTGAAAGAGGACTTTCGGCCGTATATTCAGACGATTCTTCATGCCGTGATTGATCGATTAGGTATGCACGCAATAATGATCCAGTTATCGTTTACTCGTCATTATTTTTACACAATTTTCGTCAGTTTGGCGTTCACAATGTAATTTTGATTATTTGCTTTAGCATATTGCCATGTAATAGGCGTATATATAGATGTCGTTCTTCATTCATTGCGTTTTGTAATCACAGTTTCTGGTTTAAATTTTTTACTTTAGGCGATTCAAAGGACTCGGTTCGTGAAAAAGCCGAAGATTTCATTTTAAAGTTAATGGAATGGAGCATACAGCCCCAGCTCTTATGGGAACGTTTACTCTCTGCTTTTGTTCATAGAAATAATAAAGTAAGAGAAGAAATTCACAAAATATTGGTCATCACCTTAAATTCGTAAGTTTCAATTAAAGATATAAAATTACTAACATTCAAATTTTAATCGTTACTATCACCAACGTGTTAAAGGTATGGGAGTTGCTCTCTGTCGCTGAATAAGCTTGTGCCATCCATAGTGAAATGTCTTAGCGATCCAACGCCTGCTGTTCGGGATGCAGCATTTCAGACTTTAGTTGAAATTTACCGACATGTTGGTGAAAAGGTTCGCGCTGATTTAGAAAAGCGAGGAAACGTCCCACCTGCCAAGTAAGTGTGTCAGTTGGAAATACCCTACAATGAGAAGCCAATATGTCAACGTTCTCAAGAGTTCGCTTTTGACAAGTTCAATGCCATTCTGTTGGAATTTTTTTTTTTATAACGATCCTTGGTTTTCTTTAATATAGCTGAACATGTTTCTGTTTGATAGATTGAACGTACTGCTCGCGAAATTTGATGAAGTTCGGGACGCGGGAGATATGCTACCGACTGCTGTGCTTTCGCTTGATGGTAAGTCAACTTTTCAATTCATTATTTAGAATGGCTATCCTCGCGCTTAAATAGTCTACTGTTTTTTTTCCTTCGCGCTTTGATTCTTCGCAAAACAATTTAAATTGTTATGTTTTCCTCCCAAAGTAAGAACTGGTAACAAGTTAGTTCCGTTTTACTAACAAACAAACGTTAGAGAAGAGTGGCCGTTTTCAATCTAAGGGTTTAATGATTTAATTGTTTGTGAAGACGTGGGCACTTTTTACAATTTTCCATTTCCTGTAAGTACTGTACCTCGACAGATGGCGTTGTTGAATTTAAGTTCCTTTGTTGCTGGTTTTCCGGTAAATTGCCATTTTGTCCAGATGGAATTTCGCATTCCACGCAAGCAAAAACACGGGTGTTTGAAATAGTCAAAGCTGTGCGGCTCCGAAAAATTGATTAAAATAGTAAGACATCTTATCTCGTTACACAGCACAGTTTAGCATAACACTTTTGCTGGTCAGGTGACCAATCGTTCAGTCGACTGCTAGAACTCACAGACAGCGGTTGCTAGTCAAATGCTCTTCCCCGTGTAGAGAAGATGTCTTCTTTCTCAATCGTTTCTTTCCGTTTTCGACGAAAGGTCGACGGAAATGATGAAAAATTCACCGGTGCTTAATTTACGTCGTTAGAAACAGTGCAGGAGATCGAAGTTTTTAACTGTCAAACAACACCATGTGCGACTCAGAAACAAAAACACAGCCTTCAACCACAAGTGACGTTGATATAGACTTCAATGGAATATTACCATCAGAAACTATTATTAAATTTCCGACATCACAGCCTATCTGTGTGGACACTAGTCAGATGGCCCCTTTATTATCAGACCAACCGACAGACTGCACGAAGAACGAACAGCCGTCTTCTACCGCTATCGCAAGTGCTAAAATTCCTGTATTAGTCCGACATCAGAGCCTGGATAGTGGCAGCGATGAACGGTTCCCTACCTATTTGATACCGGACAGGAGGCCAACACCGATAAAAAAATTTTCGTTACAGATGTCATACGAAACACAGAACCGCCTAGCCCAAGCTAATATTCAACGTCAATTCGGGTTGTCTCCTATCAGCAGTCAAAAATCTAGTCTTCGATTTCGAAAGTGGTCGTTATCCCGTTCGGATGTTGATTGGGGCCCAGATACCGAGTGGATTATGCGTTATGACAATTTGCTTGAATCAAAGTCCTTGCCTCCATGTTACAACCGACAACTGAGTGCTGAACACCCTGGTAAAAATTTTTTTTTCAACAATTCTTGCTATTAATGTGTTGCGAACGTGTGAAGCGAGCTCCCCTTTACAAGAGCTAACATTACCGTTTTTGGGTTATTTGCTTTTCATAACGGAAAGCAACCTGATTAGGTCGTCCTATCTGGTGCCTCTTTTTATCTCCCGTTTGTTTGGACAATATCGATAATAGGGCTGCCGTGTCTGCATTTTTTTTTATCGAATAGTTTATTCCCAAAGAGAATGTCATAGGCGCCGCAGTTTTTATCTTTTTTTCTTGTATTTCGTCACACATCTTTCAAATGGCTTTTAATGCAGCCAGAAAGGTAAAAGTTATTTTCTGTGATAATACCGCTTGGGATACGGAACGTTAGTTGTTAGTCTGCTGCTAACAGTAAAGATAGCTCTGGGAGGAAAACATCAGTGATGCTGCATACCAAGTCATGGTGCAGCTGCAGGCGATGCTTTGTTAGTATTTGATTTTTTTTTTTATCTCTAAGAGAAAGTTTTAAAACTTTGGGTGCGACGGTGAACTCATCATAGAGAACAACATTCCCGTTCACCGCTCCTTCCACCGATTTAGTTACAGTGAAGGTCACGTGAAGCTTCGTCATTTCCTCACGTACAGGTTTTAGATTAATGTACTGGATACGCCCGACATTAACGAGTGAGAAAGGCTGAGTGTTCGCTTACGTACGTATGATTTCGATTTCAAACCTGAAAAGGTAATGCAAAACCCGAACGTGCTACGAATCTCTAAACATCACTTGTAACTAATGAGTCGTCGACTCGTGTTGATTGCGCGATACCGAACATTTTTCGAATAATGCGGGATATAATTGAACTCCTATCGGTAGTCCCTTAGAGTAACGTTGTCAAGTACTTAATGTATTGTTATAACATGTTTTTCTTTATCATTTCTAAACTAATTATGTTTGTAGGTATTGCCAAACCAACGGAAGATGAACCAGACCGCTCTTTGGTAAGTTCCATTTTGTCATTTGTTACGTCTGGCAGTTTTCGCCGTAACCTTGTAGGTGTTCCTCCTTCACCATAAACGGAAAATATCCATCTCGTTTGAAAAGAAGATTGCCTTTTCAAATGTAACATAATGGTGTTTGCCATTCTCTTTGTTGTATTCGACATTTCGTCGTGAATGGTGACGGAAGGGATGCAATAGGTGGAAATGGGGAATGAAAGTCGTCACTCAAGTATGCAAAATCATAACTTTCTTGCGTGAAGACCAAATTGCTTTGGCTTTTGTGCGTTTTATCGTCGACTAGAAAGCTGTAAGCTCCGTTGCCTTGGGTGCTCGATTCTGAGTTATTCATGAGATAAAACGTTTTGAATTCTCAAAAGCGATAAACTGGTAAAAGATTTAGTTTTGGGCGGAAAAAAAGAGAACAAGAATTCGAATTTTTAACAGGGATAAAATTGCGGATGTTAATCAAGAATTCCAATCAACAATCCAGTTATTTCTTTTTATATTATTGACGAAGGTTTTGCATCTCTACCTGGGGAATTTAAGTTATTTTATTGTATTCCAAATATGAATTGCATTTTTAGAAGAATTTAAACGAGTGTAGATTATATTCCATAGTTGCGCCATAAAAGGGAAATCAAATGGGGGTCATCTTACCCTTGTCCAAGAATACTTTTCGCGTTTTTTTTTTTTTTTTTTTTTTTTTTTTTCACGATAAAGCGAATGTCCTAAAATCACAATGCTAAATCTCATTTCATAACATGCAGTTAATGACCGGTTCCAAAAGAGCTACCAGTGCCCCCGCCGTACGGAAATTAATGGCGCCACCCCTAAGTAAAGGAGTCACATCATCTGTTGCTGGTACAAGTATTGATTGTATTTTTTTTATTACTTTAAAAGATTAATTACCTAATTAATCGAGCAGAAAATTATTCGTATTTGTACTATTATACGCCTGCCGTGTACAATTTTCAAACGTAGTGTTTGGTTGTTTTTATTATCTATGGGATGTACAGCTAATTCTGTATTATTAGGTCCGGCGGCAGGAGGCGGGATGGATGAAGAAACATTCATGAGAGCCTTTGAAGACGTACCCAAAATTCAGATCTACTCAGCCAAAGAAATGGAAGAGCATCTGGTCAGCATGAGAACAATTATCCAAGACCCTAATAACGATTGGGCTAAACGTGCCGAAACAGTGAGTAAAACAGATTTCACCCAGTGCATTTCAGGATTTGTAGTTTACCATCCCGTTTTTTTTTTATTCGCATCGCAGTTAAAAAAGATACGGTCTCTGCTGATAGCTGGTGCAGCCAACTACGATGAGTTGTTTCAGCATATTCGTCTTTTGGAAACAGCTTTTGTAACCAGCGTGAAAGATCTAAGGTAAAAAAAAAATATTGTGAAAACACACAAAAAAAATGTTTGCTTTTAAATACGAAATTTCGCTTCTTTCCTCGTAGATCACAGGTTGTCCGAGAAGCATGCGTGTCAATCGCGTATATGTCACAACAGCTACAAAATAAATTGGACCATTTTGCGGAAGCTTTATTGAATCCATTAATTTTGTTGATTCCAAACAGTGCAAAGGTAAGAAGCTTTACCTGTTCTCTTCTTGGCGCGTACTTATTGGATATCGATGCATCAGATCGTACTAATGGATAACGCTTCTGTTACAGATCATGGCTACAGCTGGCACTGTTTGTATTCGCTTCATCATTGCACACACTCACAGTGCTCGATTGATCCCTATTTTAACTAATCACATGACTTCCAAATCCAAGGATATCCGCCGTGCCATGTGTGAATTTTTAGATCAACTCCTGCATACGTGGCCCACACACATTCTTGAAAAACATGTCGCCCTCATTCAGAGTGCTGTAAGCAACGGTATCAAAGATGCAGATCCGGATGCTCGTGCATTTTCCAGAAAGTAAGCGCCATTAATTTCTGTTTTAGTGTTGCCGCTTTTAAGTTTTAACTTTCTTCATTTTATTATCATTCGTCGTATTTATTTAACTCATTTTCTGTCGCGTCATTTTCAGGGCCTACGGGGGATTTGCTTCCCATTTCCCTGCTCAAGCTGATGCATTACTTCACTCGTTGGATCTCTCATACCAGAAATTATTATATGGAGAGGCAAGCCTCTCTAATTCCAGTTCAAGCCATTCACTACAATCAGCTGGACTTGCTCGGCCACCGACAAATGCCAACTCGGGTCCTGCATCGCTTCCGGTTCATCCAAGGTTAAAAGTTGGCTCTTCTGAGAATTTAAGTAGACTCCCTGGAATCCCGCCAAGAAAAGTTGGCATGCCAAGTTACGGTGCACGACCTGGCACGGCTAACGGATCAGCGGTCCCTACTGGTATGCGTTCAAATAGTGCCATCGATTTGCAGGCGGCAAATCGAGCCGTGCGTAACATTAGAGGAGGTTACGTTGCTCCATTGCGTAAGTTACTTTGAAATTTGACATCTCCGAATTTTCGTTTTAAATTTTATTTCTTTTTTCATCTATAAATGATGGCGATGCAAATTCATTGGCGAAAAAATCAGCACCATCCAAAAAAGATAGCAATTCGTCGGATCCTCGCTCCGTTACATCCCCTGATCATCGGAATTCTAGGACTCGCTCAAGAACTTCGGGATCTTCACAGTCTCAACGTATGTATTTTGGCAACACTCGGCCAGGGCTTTTCAAAGCACATTTTCCTAAAATTGCATTTGTATTCTGAAATGGTTAAATAGCCGGAAGCCGATCAGGTTCGCCATCATCCAGATATTCTTACAAGACATACGATCCGTCTGGAACACCTGTTCGACATGTAGAAAGTTCAACACTAGGTCGGCCAAGGCGTTTGTCCAGTAGTGGAATGGTAGCTAACGCCACACCACCACGTGGACCTCGAAGTAGTAATACGAGTCGTGAACCGAGTCCCAATCGTGGTGGAAATCATTCAGTGCTATCTAAGCCTACCAGGTAATACTAACATTTCCCTGGTTGGCAAAAGCAACTATGATGAACTATGATATTCAAAGTTAAACCTTTTTGGTTTTAGGGTTCGTTCGCAGTCTGGGTGTAGCGAAAAAGGTACGCCTAGTCGCCCGGTGCTAGCTCAGAAAATTCTCCAGCAAAGCCGAGAAGCCGAATCTGCCCTCTCCGATGCGCTGGTATAGTTCTTATCTACATTGTTTTGAGAAAAACGAATTTAAAAAAACAGATTGTTATTTCATAAGACTCGTCCTCCTCGTGTCGGTGGATATGATGATCATTCCGATGAAAGTGAAACTTCGAGCGTGTGTTCGGAACGCTCCATGGATTCAGTAAATCGTCGTTCCGATGTAAGCCTGTCATCGCTTTGTCTATCCAATTGCCAAATCTAATATTTATTTATCTGATTGACTATATTTTTAGCGCCACTTTCGTGAAAATTGGCTTGAATCGCCTCACAAGGATATTTATGATATTATCAGTGCGTGTTCCAGTACCCATTGGTCAGAGCGAAAAGAGGGATTAATGGGACTTCAAGCTTTCTTGCGCTCCGGCAATTTGATTCCATCGCACGAATTACGTAAACTGATAGAAATTCTTGGGAAAATGTTCACCGATGCCCATACCAAAGTAGGAACTATTCTATTTCCATGAAAAATGTTCTCTCAAATTAAGAGGTTGGAGTGATATCTAAAATTTTCTTTCTTGTTTTGTTCGTTATAGGTTTTCAGCCTGTTTTTAGATGCATTAACAGTATTGATTGAGATTCATAAGGATGACATGCATGAAAATTTGTATTTCTTGATGAGTCGCCTGCTCAACAAATTAGGTGCCGACCTTTTGGGATCTGTTCAAGCCAAAACTCTGAAAACCTTGGACTTAGTCCGGTAATTTTGAATGGCTAAACTTAATCTTTCATTTTATTTATTACTCTTTTTTTCCCGTCTTGCAATCAGTATATATATGTGTTTTATTTTTTTAACTTGTAGATACTGCTTTCCATATTCCCTACAAATGGCGTTATTGTTGCGATTCATGATGGACAACACACAAACACCGAATTCTCGAGTAAAAGTTGCTTTGCTGAATTATTTGACTGCTCTAGTACGCGACATGCAACCGTCTGATTTGATGGCTGTTACGTCGCAATCTGGATCGCCAGGTGCGTTAATTTGAAAAACGATGAAAATTCAATTCATTTACAGAGCTGGTTTTCTATCATGCCAGGTTTAATGATGGGCATGGCGGGTGTTGGCGCTTCAGTGTCTCCGCAACTGGTTGAAGCATCTGTTGCAAAAGTAGTCGCTTGGACTAGCGATATTAGATCTGCTGAAGTGCGGAAGGCTTCGCAAGATGCGCTTTATACTTTATTCAGTTTACACCCCGCTGAAGTGACGCGAATCCTCAATACCCTCCCAAAAGTGTGCCAGGTAATGATTAAAACATTTTTGAATTAAATAGATGAAATTTAAATTAATTAAGTAAAAGATGCCCTACATGCCTTTCCAATTCCGAAAGGAATTAGAATTCAGGCGTGGTTTTCCGCGAAGCTAATACTTTGTCCTCTTGTAACATCATAGGACAGCGCGTCACAAATCATTCAATCTCAGTTGAACAGAACTATGGATAATGTTAGTTTAAACAGAGCGTCAGATTCTCCCACGTCGGTTGTTGCTGGATCGTCACCTTTAAGATCACCTGTCACCCCGCAATCGCAATTTCAAATACCGAACCCATCTTCCCAGCAACCATCCACGCCTACTTATTTTTCCAAAATCTCTTCATCCAGGTCATTGGAAAATGACGAAAATGAGCATTATAACCCAGAGGAAGTTTATAAGTATGTTAAATAGCAAATTTTCCCTATTTAATATCGCCCTCAACACGTTATACGACAAATGTATAATAATAACAATTTCATTTTAAGATCCATCAGAAAAACTACAGCAGAAATCCAGAATTACAGCTTTGAAAAATCGTCTTTAGAGCGAGATTCGACATCACAAGATTCTGGAATATCACAGCTTTCGCATTTATCGTTTGAAAAAAATAAAGGGGAAGCCAAGCCATTGCCACTGGAAGAGAAACGTCAAAAAACCATGCCTAATTCTCTTGGGACCGATGTTTTGATGTCACCAATGGAACAAGCTGATAGAGCTACAATGCAGCGAATCCTTGCACTGTTTGGAAAAGAAGATTCAGAATCACGAAAGGATGCTATGAGGATGCTAACACAGTTGATGCATCAGGGAGCAGGCAACCTAATTGAAGACAATTTCCGCCCAGTTTTCAAACATTTAGTTTCATGTCGTGAAGATCCTGACTCTTTTGTACGCCGCCAAGTATTTAATCTTTGGGCAACAATGCTTTCAACGCCCAGGTTGCTGGAAGAGATGGAGAACTACGCTGACCTAATTCTTGTCAACATTTTTCGAGCACAACGTGACCAAGAGAGAGAGGTACAGTGGTTTAATTCTTTTGTAATCAAGTATCGTTGCGTAGAAACTTCATTGTTTATCCTTTTTAACTTCAGGTTGTACGTTCGGCTGAAAGTTGCGCCAAAACTTTGGCTGCCGTTCTTTCATTGAACAAGCTTATTCGCATTTTAAAACATGCGATTGGTGATAATTACCCTGAAAACTATACTGCGATCAAAACATTGACTCGACTAGTTGAGCAGCGCCCACATGAAGACACGGTGACTATTCTACCCGAAATGATGCCTGCACTCTTGCGTGCCACCGACCATGCCGAAAGTATTGTGCGCAAAGCAGCTGTTTTCTGTATCGTTGAAATTTACAAGCGAGCGCCCGAGGAATTGAAACCGTACCTAGAATCACTAAATAGCAGCAAAATGAAATTGATCAACGTTTACATCCAACGAGCCGGTCCCACGTAGACCCGTACCTATTGATCAGACACAGTCCATCTTCTCACGGCGTTTTCGTTTTATACGCGTGACCATCTAGTGAGCCGCTTATCTTATTATTTGATTCTTATTCTCGATCTTATTACAGAAAAAAAATAAACAAAAAAAGACAATAAAAGACAAGACAATAAAAAAAGTAGCAACATCTTTCGCGTTCTTTGTAAGCAGTTTACCAACTTACAGCTTCAGTAATTGTGACTGCTCTCTGGCAATTAATCCGATTATGCATTCCTAATAATAGTGAACTACTATGGACTTCCCAATTTTCAAACTAATACATCTATTGAAATATGTTAGTGAACGTGTCTAACGGTTTATAATGGGTATGGTTGGAAATGATTACGCTTTGTCAAATTGAGCTTCTGGGAAAAAAATAACGGCAAACATTAGCAACTCCAAAAACTGTAAGTTGGATGTCATGCAACAGTCAGTATACTACTAACATGCGATTAAATGCAAGTTTGTCTTCTCTTTTGTGTGAGCTGTTCATACGATAACCATACTTAACTAGATATATCTACGATATACTTCTCTATTAGTGAACAAAATGTTTTTTAGCATTAATAACTGAATGCCCATCTGAGCTGATTCTTTCGTTTGCTAATCTTCCTTGCATTGTACCGCCGCATTAGTTGTATAACAGATCGCGATATGTTTTCTGTCATTGATTTAATTAGCAGCCTCAAGCACACGTACGTCTAACTTTGGTTTTTATTTCATCTGTTTTTACATACCATAATATTATACGCAATTATGCATACACTTATTAAAAGTTAAACCCATTTTCGTGGCAAAAAAATAAACGATCAATTTGACTAGCTCAATGAAATTTTATCAGGCTAATTCAAGCGACGAATAAGCGAGTGATTTGGAGAAAAAAGGACATTGAACTATATGTTTATTCACGTCCTATTAATTAGTGTACATCCATCTTTAAAGAGGAACTTCATGAGGGTAAAACAGTTACTATTTTATGTACGGCGTATCGTTTGATTGATGAAAAAGAGCTGTATCGTCCCGGCGCTATTTGGAGCCAATAGGTAGCCAGTCACTGCACGCGTTCATAGCCGCGTCGCAAAGATGCTGGAAATTTGGTGATGCAGCGTGCTTGCCTGTGCCTGCATGATTGACAGAAATCATCGTTGGAATGTTAGCTGCAAATAATTGCAACATTGGGTGAAGTTGCCAGTCCAACAGAGCCAAACAGAGTGCAAAAATATTTGCAGCAAAGGCCACAAAAACAACAATCAAATTTGCAGACTATATGCGTAGACTATATACACTTAATCTGAAATATTATGTAATCATATATGAAGCTTTAAAAGTTATTTATTATCACATAAATGTAACGATAAACATAATAACATACCTGGATTGCTACGTTTTCCGAAAATGCTACCGTTGAACGGCAGCTTGCGAGTGCCCTCGACTAATTGTCCCCAGAATGTAAAAATGAAGACGAAACAGACCATAACGATCATTAAACTGGGGCGCATCATGGAGTTATTCGGGAAGAAGGAGACGGACGAGAATGCAAATGCGGTGCTGGCTATCGGATACCTGACTGCGGTATGCCAGTGTATCCCGATTCACTTTTATACGTGGGGAACCGAAGTGATGCCGCTCACTTTTACATATGGATTTGTTGTAGTTAACCTGATTAGCACCACATAAGTGCTAAAGACTGGAAGCGTCAACAACAAAAAACAAATGTGTCCCACCTTATTTCAGGGATCAATCTCGTGTGAATAATCGAATCATCTCCGGCAATAAAGGCGTATACTATCTTTCCTCTTTGTCTCTCACGTATTCCTGTCGCATTTGAAAGCCTATTTTCTCTGAACTTCGGCTTAATGCTAAGGCCTCAGTGCACTGTTCAAAAAGCTTTCTTTTCTGATCCCTTACGTATTAATTTTAGTTTTTATTACCCTATTGGATCGTAAATTGGCAGCTAATGTTGTTAGTATGTCATCTACCCACACCAGGAGCAGAACAATGAATTTACGCTTGCAATTATGGTTAAGTAAAAATATACTGGATTAAAATACGTAGGTAATGTTCTATGTTAAATAATGTAACTTTCTTTAGTCTACCATTTTCCTTCGTTATCTTTACAAGTTTTCAATTTAAACGTCCAGCAAATAATTTATTTTGGCAAAAAGTTTGGTTAAACCCACATTGTCAAAACTTTTTGCTTTCATTTCCTCTTTCTCACATTTTTTCAGCTTTTAAATATAAAGCGAGGCGTAGGAGGTATAAAATCCGAACTCCTGCTGTGATGGTATTCACCTAGTCTCAGCTCTGCTGACAGAATGAACGACTTTCGGAGCACGATGCAGCCGAAAGTCGGGCTTATTTATCAGTCGGGCTGCTCAAAATTGAATGCTAATTCCGGGAAAATTGTAATTTTTTTTCATTAGGTTAATCGTTTCTGAAATACAGCGAATAGTTGACGAAACGCTAGCGCGCCAGTACGATCCAGCGCTAGCGCGATGCAGTACAAATATTCTGGTAGTAGGAGGATCCTTAAATTCAAAATGGTTTTTGAATAATCAAAGAAGTTTGATGTGTCACGCTAACGCTGTAGCGTACTGGCGCGCAAGTAATGGTTTCGATGCGCAGACACTAATTTTATATTTTAGATTACTCCAAAACTATAAACTCTACGTAAAAACAAATTTTATTTTCGTGTTCCTTGGTTAATTTTGAATCAGAAGCATCTATAGTTTTCTAGATTTAATGATCTTATATTTTAACAGGAAAGATTTTTAAGCCCGAAAGATAAAGTCGGGCTTATTTTTTTAACCACACTTCACCGTTTTTTACGTTTTATTCAAAAACTATGAGTCCCACGAGAAAACAATCCTCATATTCGTAATGCCCATTCAATTCTGCATCGAAACCATATATTTAAAGCGAAATCTAAAATTTGGCCAAAAATTAAAAAGTAAGAAGGCTATTTAAAAACGTCACCGGTAGATGGCGAAAATAGTAAAACAGAAAAAAGGCAAATATATTTTTCTGTTTTACTGCTAACGCCATCTATTAGTCACATTTTATGGCAATCCGTTTTACTCAAAATAAAAATAAAAAATACTATGGCAATATTATGGCAATCCGTTTTACATAAAAAAAAAAAAAAAAAGGCGGAAAAAAAAAAAAATCGCACTTTTTTCTTTTTTTCCGACACGTAGCCATCTACCGCTCAGACTCATTATTACTGGCGTAGGCAATTTCAGTCCATTGGATGCCATTCGCAGTTAGTTCAGTAGCGTGGATGGAGAATAACGCGTGGCTGGAGGAACAATTGAAAAATGGATAAGATAATACAACAAAAGGATGGTAAGTCTAAACATTATTATATTTGTTTTGAATTATTAATTATTGTTTATTAGATCAAATTATGGACCTGCAGGCTCAATTATTGCAACAGCACAAAATATTAGATAACAGAAAAGCTAAGGATGGTAAGGCCTAATACATAATGATTCTATTTATTTGCTTTTATTCATTTGTGTTTTGTAGCTCAAAGTTTGAGTCTACAAGCTCAGCTAGGGGAAAAGAACAAATTGGAACGGAACAGTTTCCAAACAGTGAAGGAGGTTTTTCCAAACTCAAACCTAACTGAACATGAGGATGAATTGGCATTAGGCGAACACAGTCAGGTACCTAAACTTTTCAAATAAGAATTCAAAATAAGTATAGAATTTTAACAAACAATTATTTATTGTTTAGTTATTCAGTCTACCACCTGACAGTGTGTTAAATTTAAATTCTGTTAGTGCTGCACAAAAAGAATCGTTAGTAATAAGCCCATGCAGTGAAGGAAGTGAACAATTGTGGGACCGTATTTGGGCCGAAAATGGGTGTGGTACGGAAACCAAGAAATAGCACGAGTTCAACAAGAAACATGGATTAGGTACTTTTCGGTTTTATGTCTATTGAAAAAGTATTTTTAATGCTATTATTTTGCATTCACAGAATTTAATGGGGGATCAAATCAAGTCTGGAAGTGTTACAGGATGGAAGAGTGAGCCTACAGTTGAAAAACACTGAAAGTGCATTACCATTAAGGTATGAGGTAAAGTAATAGAGAATGCACATTGTCTAATGAGAAGTACCATTTTGTGTTAATAAGTCCAGTACAACAGCAATCCTTTATAGTTCTGTCACAGCTAGAAACCTCAGAAAATAATTCTGCTTCTCTGTCTAAAGAACAACTTGTCCTTTACGTTCAGAGTGTTGGGGAAACTGGGTACTTAAATGGCCCTAAAGATGTTTTAATTTTGCTGCCATTGCAGAGATGAACATCATACATGGACTCTTTAGGTATGAAAGGATTTTTCTTCAAATAATTTTGAATTTATGACGAAGAATTTCTCCTCCTTTTTGCCAACCAGGTCTAATCTACCAAAAAAAATTTTATCCAATAGGAAAGGATTTTCATGTACTGGGAACACAACTATCTACAATGCAACATTGTACAGGTGCTAGTTTATCATTCAAGAGCCTTATACAATGATGTTAATCTGCAATTTGTATGTCCTTCCCCAAGCTTCCACCAGAAGTTGAATCTATGAGTCATGTAAGTTACATGATCAACAGTTGATATGTTTAACTGTGTTCTTTTTCTTTTCTCAATATAGGTTAATAGTAACATTTGGATCTGAAAAAATTCTTGGTTGGGGCAAGACACTGAATAAATTGTATTGATTGGATGGATGACATGACATTGCTATACTTAATTCGGATTCCCCAGACGGTATTTGATATTTAAAAAATTGAAGTGCATATCTGGGCTCCCTTCTTTTCTGAAGCCCCGTTTCCCCTTGACTCGTAATAAGCCCGTAGGGGGTCATGCCCTTACTGTACGGTATATATAAAAACAACATATACCGAGGTTTGGAGGGCTCTGGCCGGAAAGGGGACGTGGGGTGCCGCTTCGTCCGATGATGTGTTCACGGAGGGTGACGTGGCTGCCCACAAATCCGAACTAAAGGTTAATCGCTCCTGTAAAAATGTTCCAAATCTTCAGCTCTTCTTCCGGCTTCTCTTAGCCAATCACCGGGTAATCTCCCCGGTGGGTCAACAAGGCAGTGTCTCCCCCTGCCTGGGTTGACGGCAACTTTTGAAAGGGCTATTGTGCCTTTTTAAAGTTGCAAAAATAATTGTAATGTGCAGAGAATTGTCAATAAAATTTTTTTTATAAAATATTTTTTGCAAAATTCGTTTCTTTCATTGTGTGTGTTTGCTTGCTTTGTTCACATATTGCATTTATCAATTTTTTTTTTTTGGCTTTGATTTATTTGTTTTTGTCACATTTGGTGGTAAGGTGACGGGCATTGGTTTATCGTTTATCTGTAAGCATTCTATTATTATCCAGGGATCGAACCCTGGATGTTCGGCATACCTCGCCGATGCTCTACCAATGAGCCACGAATCATATGATTTTGTTGGCTTTTTTTTCTAGTCACTTGTGGACTTGCATTTACACTTAGAATAAAACTGAAATGCAATTCTGCAATATACTCTTCTACATTTTTACACATCTACTCAGGTTTGAACCCAGGGTAACAGGTATCGCAGATAAAAGCTCTACCACAGAGCTAAGAACCTTATGGAAGCAATAGAAAGATAAACATATAGTTGTGAAAAACTGCATAAACATCCTAGACGATAACATATGATATGCGATAATAAAAAATTTAAATATATCTCGTGGCTCAATGTTAGAGCATCGGCGTTGCACGCTGAATGTCTGGGGATCGGTTCCCATACGAGTAAAACAAAATACAAAATTACTGCATAAAATATCCAGATTGTTCCTTGAATCTAAGTTGAAGAATTCAAAGAGTGTAATAAATAATACTTACAGATAAACGGTAAACCAATGGAAACAATGCTTACCATCAAAGGTGACAGAAACAATAAAGGTGAAATAAGCAAGCTAAATATAAAAAGTGTAACGTGTGAATACAGACAATGAAAGAAACGAATTTGCAAAAAATATTTTATAAAAAAAATTTTATTGACAATTCTCTGCACATTACAATTATTTTTGCAACTTTAAAAAGGCACAATAGCCCTTTCAAAAGTTGCCGTCAACCCAGGCAGGGGGAGACACTGCCTTGTTGACCCACCGGGGAGATTACCCGGTGATTGGCTAAGAGAAGCCGGAAGAAGAGCTGAAGATTTGGAACATTTTTACAGGAGCGATTAACCTTTAGTTCGGATTTGTGGGCAGCCACGTCACCCTCCGTGAACACATCATCGGACGAAGCGGCACCCCACGTCCCCTTTCCGGCCAGAGCCCTCCAAACCTCGGTATATGTTGTTTTTATATATACCGTACAGTAGGGGCATGACCCCCTACGGGCTTATTACGAGTCAAGGGGAAACGGGGCTACGGAAAGGAAGGGAGCCCAGATATGCACTTCAATTTTTTAAATATCAAATACCGTCTCGGGAATCCGAATGAAGTATAGAAATATAGAAATATCATGTCATCCATCCAATCATTACAATTTATTCAGTGTCTTGCCCCAACCAAGAATTTTTTCAGATCCAATGTTGCTATTAACCTACACTGAGAAAAGAAAAACAACACCATTAAGCATCTCAATTGTTGCTCATGTGACTTACATGACTCATAGATTCAACTTCTGGCAGAAGCTTGGGAAAGGCCATACAAATTGTAGATGAAAATCATTGTATAAGGCTCTTGAATGATAAAATAACACCCCTAGAATGTTGCATTGTTGATAGTTGTGTTCCCAGGATGCTGAAAATCCTTTCCTATTGGATAAATTTTTTTTTAGATTAGACATGGTTGGCAAAAAGCAGGAGAAATGCTTTGTCATAAATTAAAAAAATTTTCAAGAAAATTTCTTTCATACCTAAAAAGTCCATGTATGATGTTCATCGCTGCAATGCCAACGAAATGAAACATCTTTAGTGCCATTTAAGTACCCAGCTTCACCAACACTCTGAGCGTAAAGGACAAGTTGTTCTTTAGCAAGAGAAGCAGAATTATTTGAGGCTTCTAGCTGTGACAGAACTATAAAGGATTGCTGTTATACAGGATTCATTCACACAAGATGGTACTTCTCATTAGACAATTTGCATACTGTATTACTTTACCTCATACCTTAATGGTAATGCACTTTCAGTGTTTTTCAACTGTAGGCTCACTCTTCCATCCTGTAACACGTCCAGACTTGACTTGATCCCCCACTAAAATTCTGTGAATGCAAAATAATAGCATTAAAAATACTTTTTGATAGACAAAAAACCGAAAAGTACCTAATTCATGTTTTATGTTGAACTCATGCTATTTCTGGGTTTCCGTACCACACCCATTTTCAGCCCAAATACGGTCCCACAATTGTTCACTTCCTTCGCTGCATGGACTTATTACTAACAATTCTTTTAGTGCACCACTAACAGAATTTAACTTTAACACACTGTCAGGTGGTAGACTGAATAACTAAACAATAAATAATTGTTTGTTAAAATTCTATACTTATTTTGAATTCTTATTTGAAAAGTTTAGGCCTAATGCCAATTCATCCTCACGTTCAGTTAGGTTTGAGTTTGGAAAAACCTCCTTCACTGTTTGGAAACGGTTCCGTTCCAATTTGTTCTTTTCCCCTAGCTGAGCTTGTAGACTCAAAATTTGAGCTACAAAACACAAATGAATAAAAGCAAATAAATAGAATCATTATGTATTAGGCCTTACCATCCTTAGCATTGCTGTTATCCAATATTTTGTGTTGTTCCAATAATTGGGCCTGCAGCTTCATAATTTGATCTAATAAACAATAATTAATAATTGAAAACCAATATAATAATCTTTATACTTACCATCCTTTTGTTGTATTATCTTATCCATTTTTAAATTGTTCCTCCAGCCACGAGTTTTTCTCCAGCCACGCTACTCAATTAACTGCTAATGGGATACAATTAACTCAAATTGCTTACAATATTGCCTATAATAACGAAACCGACTGGTAGATGGCTACGGGTAGAAAAAAGAGAAAAAAGTGTGATTTTTTTTTTTTTTTTTTTTTTTTTTTTTTTTTTTTTTTTTATGTAAAACGGATTGCCATACAAAACGGATTGCCATATTTGCCATAGTATTTTTTATTTTGGGTAAAACGGATTGCCATAAAATGTGACTTATAGATGGCGTTAGCAGTAAAACAGAAAAATATATTTTCCTTTTTTCTGTTTTACTATTTTCGGCGGTAGAAGTAAAACAGAAAAACTGGCCAATAATTTTAGTTTTAATTTTGGGTAAAACGGATTGCCATATTCGACAGCTCGTGGTATTATTATTTACGCAATGTCAATATATCGAAATGACGATCGTATATTTGAAGATGACCTATTCGTTCAGTACAGGCGAAAACGTAACGTTTTTGTATTCAAAAATTTAGACCATTTTAGTAGTAGATCCTTTCTGTTTCAAAATCTTCTTGGACTCCTCTCTTCTTCGCTTGGTTAGGGGATTACGAGGATCGGAAATCTCAAACCAATCATCTCCTTTTGTGTTGGCATCTCTGGCTAACGTAGGATTGTTGTCTTCGAACTTTAAGGTATGATTTAACCTGCAGCAAAAATATAGTATTAAATTAAAATAATAATTACAATATTAATTACTGCAGCTGTCCTAGCGGCTAGTGAAATTTTCTCACCAAGTGTGGTCATCCGATTCTTCGTCGGCGACGCTGTCATTTGTTTCCTTCAATCGCGTTTCGCTAAGCTTTTCCTGAAATTTTTTAAGGTAAGCAAGTGTTTCCGCCTCTCGATCAGCACCTACGGTAGACCATGTGATGGTAAGATTAGTGGAAATGTGAGGTTCCGCTAACAATAGAGAATCGGTTACCCTTCCCCCGACGCGTCGTTTTCACTACTGCGTATTTCTTGTGCTGCTCATGAAAATTCTTTAGTATTTCATTCTCTTCTTCATCCTTAACATGATCACCATCAAGTTTTTGCTTCTTCGTTAATTCTTCTTCTGTATCTTCACGAGGATTTTTCATTTCTCTCTTCAAATCCTTTATCTGTTCTTTGATTTTTTTTCTAAATTAAAGTTTTTTTTAGTTGCAGTGAGCATACACTTATGTTTTTAATTTCTTACAATCTGTTTTGCGCTTCTTGTTTCTTCTCGTCGACTACCTCATCATCAGCATTTGCAGCAAAATCTTGAGGTTCATTCTGGGGCACAACTACTTTCTCAACTTCCGATTCTATTTGCTTCTGTTCACTTCTGTAAAAAAAAAAAGTTTATTCTAAATAATTGAGTTAGGAAGATAATTAACCTTAATCACGGCAATAAGTTAAACATTATTACTTTTTTCCGATTCCAGTCTCCATATTAACTGCCGGAATGATACTAAGCCTAGGATCATCTGTTAGATCATGAGAGGATTTCCCTTTAAATGTCTTAACCGGCTGGGCATCAGTTTCATCTTCCTCTTCATCTCCGAAGGAAAGCAGTTTAAGATTTCTACAGAATGAAGAAAAGATTGTTAAGAATGCTATGATTTTGGCAAGGTAAATCTACTTAGTTCACTAACTTTGTTTTTTTAACTTTGGGTTTGGTTTCTTCTGGCCCCTTAACCTGCTTTTGGCTGATTCTTGGTTCTATGTCAGGAAATGGGTTGTTAATAACCTCTGTTTTAAGTATCTTAGGAGGATGCCTTGGTCTTTCCTCCTGTAAGAGTTGAATCATAAGTCATGTGTCTGATAAGTAAATATGAACTAATACTTACATTATCAATATCCAGATCATTGAATTTAATCTGGGGAAATACAATTTATTCAATGAATCATTTCTAAGTTGATTCATTATAATTTTTTTTGTCTTTCAACAATGATAATTTACCATGTTAAACAAAGTGTTTCCTCCAACTCTCCCGAATATTGTGTGTTTGTTTTGTAATTCAGGACAAGCCCCCAAAGTGAAAAAAAATTGTGATTCATTGTCATTATTTCCTGTGTTGGCAGTAGCAACTAGACCTGTTGATGATAATTGTTAGGAAACATTTGCAAAGATCAAACAAAAGTACTTAAGTTCCCTGCCTCTTCTAACAAATCGCAGACGGGAATGAACTTCGTTCTAAAAAGGAAAATTAAAAAATTTTTTATTAACAATTAAAATAACAGAAACAAAATGTTTTGTTACTTTAAATGGTTCTCCATATATGCTTTCACCACCATGACCAGTGCCTTTCATAAAAATATATCACTTTTGAAACCAAATTATGTACAGCTACTGCTAACTTACCAGTAGGGTCTCCTCCTTGAGCAATAAAATTAGGAACTACTCTATGAAAAATTGTTCCATTGAAGAATTCCTCAAGGCAGAGCTGGACAAAATTTCTACAAGCTTTAGGGCATTCTTTACTCCATAGTTCAATTTCAATTTCTCCCAAAGAAGTTGTTAGAACAACCTGAAAGGGGAATAAAACATTCTTTAATATCACCTTCAATTACTGATGTCATGTTTTCGGAAACAACACTAACTTTTCCGTTTGTTGGGGGTTCTTGAACGTATATGTTACTCATCGTTCGAGCGAATAAAACCGGCTAACACTGATCGATTGTTATTATCGATTTAGTATTCTGAACTTTACGCTATTAGTGATAACTTGTTCGAAATCGTTAAACGAAGAGCAAAGATTGTAAATAGACAGTGCCTTTTTGTGTTTTTACTGTTTGTTTTCTTTACAGTTTCTTGATCAAGGCCTGAAAAAGGAGATACGAAACCCAAGTGTGCCAGGACTCTCTACGAGTGCCATCTAATGCTTAATGTTCGCATTTCAATTTTAGCACACGAATTTTAGATATCTAAAACTTCGGAACGAAGTTTTTAATGCGCTAACATTATATTATTTTCTAGGGGGGTTTTAAAAGAAATCGGCTGCTGATTCCATAATTATTGCGTAGATTCGGCCCTTGAATTCGCATTTTTTAGTCACGCTTGAGTCTTGGCTTAAAATTCACGAACTTGGAGAAAAATTCCTTATATTTCTCCTATAGAATCGAAAGTTTCTTGGCCTGATATGCGACTTTTTAATCAGTGACCAATCTCTCCTTGGTTTGAGAAAAATCTAAGAAGAGTTTTAGAAGTTTTGGTAGATGTCTTATGCCGGTACAACCCAAGTGATATATTTAGCGTTTCGAATTTTTTCTCTTTAGGAACCTTTTTTTTCTTTTGTTTTTGTTTTTATTTTCCTTTTTTTATTATTTGAGGAGCAACATATAAGTGAAGGCAAGCATGACGCAAACGACCACAAAGCACAAACAACCAAGCTGTGACCTGCTTTCTCTATCCGTTCGAAGAGACTCATTATCACGTAAGAAAACGACAAAACATACTTCCATGACGTACTTTCAGAGCTTTCAGAGAAAACATAGCATATACAAGAAAGTGATGCGCATAAAGCGATCATATGCTTGGTGATCGTAGTGGCGCCAAACCCAACCATCTGACAACCTTTTCAAATTTTTTTGCATAACCTCTATTAAATTATATTGCACTGTTTGTTTGTATTTCAAAAGCTTAAAAAAAACTGAACAAACAAAATTCACATATTCGTGTACAGCGTGATCCCAATTTAAATCAATTTATTCTTAGAGTTATGGAACACAGGGTTGACAAGAAGCAGTGAGTATTTAGAAACGAAGATCGTTGTCTAACCTAACAGCCTAACAGAGCGTAATTGGTGTGTAAACGACGTAAATAGAAAGTAACAGGACACCCTAGTTTGCGACTTTATTTCTGTTTCTCCATGGTGGTTGAAAAGAACCGACGAGCTCTATAGGCTTTGTGTCCTCGATTTCACGTAAAAACCTTCTTGTTGCGGAAATCACGAGAAAGTGTGGAGAGAGCAGACCAAATGAAAGGATTACGAAGAGAAAAGTAACGATTAATGAATCCGAAAATAGTCGTAGAATAGTCATAGGATTCCAAACGCAAGCAGTAAGCTTTCAGTCGTGTTTGTAATACTTCCTGATAAAGCAGCGTCAGTCGCCGAAAAATGCTTTAATAGAATATCAGCTTTAGATGAATCAGCAGTGCTTTTCATTCAGTGGTAGACCTGCGTTGCCAAGCAGCTTCCGCTCTTCCGTTAACCCCATTCAGTGAAATCTTTTCAACAGATTCTTTTATTTGCCGTCGCTCCTAGTGCTCTCTTCAGTGAACGAGGCTACGCTGCCTGGGTATCATCGTGGAACTAACTGTTAGCAATAATATTTTGCTTAGACTAAAAAAAATCGAATTGTTTTAAAACGACGAAGTTTGACCACATCCTTTGCAACATCGATCATCATTCGAATCCAGTGTCGGTAGTATGGAAACGGAGTTAAAAGTGTTCGTTCGATGGATTTCTCTTTTTCTTGTCTTCTCCATCGAAATTGGCAATGTTTGCTGTGCAAACTCTTCCAAGGAATTCCCTGAAGATAGTTTACCATTTACCTTTCCAAGTTTTGATTTTCTTCACCCATTAGATAACGTTGATACCGCGCCGTCCAATGGTACTGTATAAATTTATTTGATAATTTAGCAGCCAAGCCGATATGAAGTTGTTTTAATTATATTTATTTCGTTAATTGCATAACAAAAAAAGGGGGACAAAATAAAAACCGCTTAGATATATGAAAACAGGGAGCATAGACCAAGGGAAGGGTGGCTTACTTAACTTTGTTTGGAAAGTAATTATTGTCGAATTATTGGCGCGTTCGGACCGGCGTCAAATTTAAATGATTCATTATGGCTTCACCCCAAATATATGCTATGAAAAATTTGAAAAAATAATTCTTTTTTGACTACCACTTCTGATTCTTTAAATCTTAAGCCGGTTCTGCTGTAATTCAAAGTTAGGAGAGTTGGAGTTGTTTGGGATGCGTTTGATAACTTTCCTCCCAACATTGAAAGTTATAACTTGTTTTTTATTCCTACTGTATTCTGCGCATTCTTCAATAGATTATTTTTATTCGTTTGAATTATCACTGTGGTATTTAACAATTTTCACATGCTTATTTTCTTTTTGGTTTTCTTAATTGAACCTGTTTTCCATTCCTTGTTCCCTCGTTAACCACACTCTAAATTGTTCCGGTCCCAGATACCTACTATTTTGGCTTGTAGCTAGATAATAACACTTTCCCTAATTTTTCATTAAGATACTACTCTGAGTATCATATATTGCCCTTTCTTTTTTTTCATTTTCCGTTTACTTATTTATTAATTTTATTTATTTAACTTTGAAATATCGTCGACCAATGCAGGCTACTAATTTTTAAGGGGTGATCTAGAAATGGGTTGAATAACATAGTTTCCGTAAAACGCATAACAAGGGACAGGCAAATGGATGGACGATTTGCAAAAGATCTTTTAAAGAAAATATTTTCTTTTCGAACGAATGGCGGAAAAGTTTTGTACGCCAGTCATTGCCCGTAAGGAGTAGATTGTCATGAAATTTATTATAGTTGAGCATTATAACTGAACATTCTTGTTTCTTAGAAAATTTGGCTGTCAATAATAGTAAAAGAATTTATCATAACTTTGAGGCGCCACTAGTTAAAACAACGCCGATTTCAATGATTTAAAGTTTCCTCTAATTATTATAGAATGCGGGATCAGCAAGTTCTACAGGCAACGACGACCACGCGACATTGAAGATGGTGTTAGCTATATAGGCCCAAGGCATAAAAATTACTTGCTTAAATCGATATTTAAAAAAATAAGTAATAAACACGACGAACAATTTGAAAGGGAGACACAAAATGCCCGCATCATTAACGGGAAACAGAGCAAACCAGGTGCATGGCCTTGGCAAGTAAGTAGTTATTGGAGTTTTGAATGCTTACACTTAAAATAGAAATACGGCGGTTAAGTATTTGGAATAGATACTGGTAGTATAAAGTATAATCATCGCCTGTAGTTTGTATTAGAGGGTAGATACATTTTCTGTGAATTCAGACGTTGAAGGTTATCACATACTTATTCAGGCGCATATACTGTCAACTCCATGTATTTTTAATGGTAGCGTTTTTGTATACATTTCTGTTCTGAGTAGCTGGACAGAGTAACGGTAACGTAATTTATCATAAGCTATTGGTTTCATATATTTGAATGATTATTTATAAATGTAAGAACTTAAATTTCATCTAGGTGTCTTTGCAACTACTACATCCTAAATTGGGCTTTGTTGGGCATTGGTGTGGAGGTGTCTTACTAAATGGATTGAATGGAGATTATTGGGTCTTGACAGCAGCACACTGCATTTCCAAGTAGGTTGAATCTCCGCCCATGACTATTACAATTATATATTGTACTAAGATAAAATGTTATTCAGTTGTGGACTACTTTCGGAATAATGACATCAGATTGGGAAGCCAATTATATTTAAGAAAACAAAATTTAGGCAAAAGTTGCAATACCTTGACCACAACAGAGAAAGGTTACAGAACAAAGATCTGCCAAAAAACATGCCGATTCATTTTTTCTGTCCGGTTTACTTTAGCCTTTAAAGGTGCTTTACCTGACGATGACGATGGAAAACATCCTTGTTGAAATAGATATATTATTAATTGTATACGGGGCTGGAAAAAGACATCATTAGATTATGTGTAAAATGAGAATTCTGTTGAACAATAATTATAATGAATGTCTGTATCTGTATCATACATATATTTATCACTAAACCTTGTTCCTCTGCATTTTCTAGTGACGCATTCAATTTTCCGTTCAGTCCTCTGGTAATCAAAATTTGTGTATATTGTTGGTTATTTAATATGGTTAATGACATACATATACATCTTCTAGTGGACAGCTGTTGTGGGCGAGCATGACCGGGCGACGGAGGATGGCTTCGAACAAAGAATTATGATAGACAAAATTTATCTCCACGAAAGATTCAAAGAATATCATCATGACATTGGTACGCGTTTAAAAAGAAACCTGACGTATGTTGTTTTAATTGAATTTTTTCTAATAAAATTTTAAAGCTTTAATGAAATTACAAAAGTCAGAAAGTTTGCAAAATGCCACTGATCGTGTTCGTCCAATTTGCTTACCAACAGAAGGTAACAGAGAAATTTCATGCTTTATACCTGGATAAACATAATCAAAGAGATTCTTATCAGATAATGTTGACACGTTCCAAGGAGTAAGATGTATAGCCACAGGTACGCAGGTTTTCAAGTTTCTTCATTTAACAACATTTTACCATGAACTACTGAAATTTATTAAGGATGGGGACAATCGAAAAAAGGGAATAAATTAGAGAATATTCTTCATCAAACTGAGTTGCCGGGTATGTAACCTACGAATTGAATAGAGCAAGTAGTTTAAATGTATTTTCTTAAAGTGGTAGACAACTCACACTGTAAACAAGTGTACGGGACTATTTACAACATACCAATAAACGATTACCATCTTTGTGCCGGACCTATAACAGATGGAGCTTCGGGAACCTGCGTGGTAAGCTAAAAGACCGTTTAGAGATTTTGGTATGTCCTACTTCTTGAACTGCACAGTAGTAAGACTGACCATGGAATTTCCATAACATTTTCACAAGTGAACTCGTCTGGATGGATAATTTTCTATACATCTATAATAGGGAGATTCGGGCGGACCATTACAATGCAGCTTACTTGATGGACGATGGTATCTTGCTGGCATTACGTCATTCGGTTCAGGGTGAATTTTTGAATTTCAGCAAAGTTCTATGATCAAGCTGTGATGTACATTGAAACAATGTTTGCTAGACCATCTAACCTTCTCGAACCTTGTAACAATTACACTTAGACTGTGTAGCTAATGTGCTTTTCTACTAGAAGTGTTAATTGATTGGTATGTTCGCTATATTTCTCTAGATGTGCTAAACCTGGATTTCCGGATGTTTTTACTAGGATTACGTATTACCTTCCCTGGATTCGTGGAAAACTTCGTTCAGGTGGAGAAGGCTTCCACGATGTTTAGAACACCTGCTCCGGGTTAACATTTTACTCGAAAGTCATGTTTTTTTTTTTTCGTTAATCGTTGGGATTCAAAAACAAAGGGATGAGAATGCAGTATTTCCTATATACATTCAAATCAATCAGTTATGTGTACTTGTTTCAATAAATGTAAAAATTACCCCTTAACTTTCTCCTTAATAAAAGTTCTTAACATAGAGAGATTTACCACACGCAATTCAAGGTTTTTGTACGGATTGTGGGACAGAAATTTTCTCGCCGAAACAGAACTTGAATGGCGATGGGTCGTACCATCGAGAACTATAGTATAGCCTCGTAACTTTGGGCCCGTCCAGGGCGGTGTATAGCCACTCTTTATTTGATATTTAATACACTCGCTATCCGTGCCCATCGGCTTACGTGCTGTCGCCCACCCGTTTTAAGCAAAGTGGTGGACTGAAAGTTGCTTATATACACTACACGTTTCCATCCACATTCTAGTGATCATCATGCATATTCTTGGTAAACCCAATGTCGGTCAAACATTCCTAAACATCCTACAAACTAACAAGTTCGAAACCACGATTTTGTATTACAATTATTCACGCGTCATTATTCCACACGGCAGAGAATTTAAAACGCACAATAGCTATTCTTGATCAAAACATTGGAAAAAAGAAACATGAGGACACGGCACGTTTTCGACATAATCTTTCGAACACCTTTAACGCAGTTTAGTTTGAACGATCTTCATCACAAGGACGGCGAATCAAATTTAGGCCCCTGTGTAACCATGATTTCAGCGTAGGACTTGGGTTGTGATAACTCAAGAACCTGGTTTTTCTTCAGGACCAGTAGAGAGTAAAACTTCTGTGCAACCTACAGAAAATGATTTTTTAAATACACTGATAAGATACGTGCGTGTTTCTGCACACATACTTGTTTCTTGTTGTTCCGGAAAGCCATTTCCGTGAAAGGTATCGTGTCATTTAGCTGCATTTTCGCACGCACAAGGTGATACATTGCCGCAGCTCGCTTATTAACAACGCGCTCTTCAAACTGCTCATAGGTTTCATCTGCCAACTGCTCATCTAACTGTAATATATTATGTATCAGTCGAATCTTACTATCTTAAATCGAAAGTGTTTTGTGTAATCTTACGGGACCAACTGATGGTGCCATTTCGTAATCGTCATGCCAAGGCGTGGGGGGTGCACGCTCTGAAATTGCTCCAGGCGTTTGTGGAGGCAAATTGGTAAAAGATTCAGTAACATCTAAGCCGAGATTTCCCATATTCTGAAATGGGAATATCAAAGAACATACAAATTTGAAATATGCTGTGGTTATTAAAAAAAAAAATTAAAAAAAGTAAACAGTGAAAGTTAATACACACCTGGTCGTATCCCATGTTTTCCATTTCGGATAATGCTCTTGAGGCCTCTGCGAATGAAGATTCCACTGGTTCCGGTTGGATGGGAGTATGCAATGGCTCTGTAGGCTGAACATCAGGTAAAGCGGGAAGTGAAAATTGCGGAAATGAATGATCTCCCATTTCTGGTGGCGGAACGGCAGTGGGAACAGGAGATGACTGTGTTGATGGTGCCAGTAAGCTCTGATATTGAACTTCTCTTCGTTTCTGATGTTCCTCGGCCTCAGCCTCTAAGTCAACGGGAGCTTTTCGCTTACGTCCTACTGTGCGTTTTACAGGTTGAGGTGTAGGCGCTTCTGTAACAGAAAAATAGATCCCATTTACATTTCATGGAAGGATACACGGTTAAGGCTATTAGTTTCACACTAGTCTGATATAACGATTTTTCTTTAATGGATTTAATACAGTACCTGGAAAGTCTTGACGAAACGATTCGACAACCTCTGTGGAGCGCACTGTTTCCAACGGAACATTTTCCTTTTCCACCTCAGGCGTTAGGCCGAAATCATCATTTTCTGTTGGCTGGCTAGTGAGGTGCCTTTGGTAATCCTGAAAACAATTCAATAGAAATAACAAAACATTATTGGTATTTGATAGAACGGCGAATTCTAATTCAAAATAAAATCTAGTAGTTATGAATTATTACCCTAAACAATGAGCGGGCTGGTATTGACCTTCCGGGAAGTGCAAAAAGTTTTTCTACTCCTCCGGTTTCTTTCCAGTGCATAAGTCTTCTCGTAGGTGGGGCCAAATCCAGGGTAGTCACAATGTCGGATGTATCTGAGAGTTGTGATTTCATTTCTTCTCCTGATATGTTTTTAACTTCGTCAACGATGAGTTTCCTTTTGCGTTTGTGACGAGCCCATCCTGATAATAAATCAAACATTAAAGTTCAGTAATTTTATGAGTCGTTGATCCATGGACAAAATTTTATGCAAGCTCACACACCCTTGACTGTAGTCGTATCGACAGGGGCGAGAGCAAAGCCTTCTTCTTCGTTATGGAGAAGTGTAGTTTGGTCGGCATTAACTCCTGGTACTTGATCATCGCCTTCCGGAATGCTGGCAGTACCTTGGTCAAGGTTATTAATTTCACCAGAAGCACGTGTGGGAGATCTGGGTGACACCGGAGGGTGACTCATACTGGTAGATACGGGACCACCAAACGGACTGGCGGGTCGTGATGATGAACTACTTCCCCCTACGGATGGTGGTCCTCCGTAAGCATCAATTCCGTCATCGTCAGAATCTTGATGGGGCCCATTGACACTTTCCAGATTTTCTCGACTTTTCGTTCCTACTTTAATATCCTTCCAAACGCAAAACCAATGTTGTAAATACAAACTGGTAAGAATAATTATTAGAATTGTTTTTTATTACGAGGTCAGACGGTTCGTTCAATGATGGTACGTCGCCGATTGGGGCATCATCAAACAGACCACCACCTTCAAAAAGACCTCCACCTATCACGGAAAATCATGGTAGCTATGAATTGACAAAAGCTAGGTAACTATTTCGCGTATGTTATACCAATTTCATCATGTCCAAGATTTCCGCCAAAACCATCGTCTCTTAGGGGTGTGTCCGTTTCGGATCGTTGGCGATTGGACGTAGACGGACGATTCCGGCGAGATTCATTGCGATCACGAACTTCACTGAAAAAGCTTCCCTAGAATGAAAATATTAGATGTAGAAGCTACGAAACTGGACATTGGTATTTACAGGTTCTAGTGAGTGGTCAATTGACGACCCATCACGAATCATTTCTAAGGGTCCCGAATCGCCGAATCCAAGATCACCAAAGCCTTCTTCGTCATGATTCAACGGTGGTAACTGACACCCGTAGTCCTCGCGCATTGTTATTTCTTCAGCTCGTGACTGATTAAGGGTAAACTGTGCTTGCATTTCAGCATCACTGGGAAAATCATTCAAGTTGCCAATTACTGTAACAATTTATAAATGAAAACAGTCCATTAGTTACTTCAAGTCTGGAACATTTGCATCAAAATCATGAAAAACTTCAGGCAAAGTAATTGCTTGGACAGCTGCTTCTCTATTTTCTTCAGGCAAATCCACCATACCAGGTCTGAAAGCCATTTTAATCTTCACAAAAGCTTCATTGCAATCAGCTAGCAGATACTTGGCCTTGCGAGAGTATATTCTGACCACACCAAGAAGCAGATGACCAGATGTTCTTAAAGCAATTTTCACCTTAAAACAAACAAAATCAAGTTTTAAGCACTGTGATAAAAGAAACTTAAATCAAATCAAACCTTAGGATGCAAAATATCTTCCACAGACTTCTGAATATTTGTTTCGAATACATGAGCTTTAGTTAGTTTCTTATCCCAATGGGCCGCCAACCAAATACGGGCAAGTGGGCCCTTCTTAGCAAGAACAAAATGGGCATAAAACATCTTGAAATATATTGGCTAACACAGCCTTGTGAAGTATCTTGTAGCAAAAAAATGAGATGAAGAAGCTCATACAGATAAACACTTCGGGTATAATCAACAACAGGTAAGAAAAAATTGCCCGCCAAAACTAGTAGTGAATTGGCGCCAAGGTATGTTTTGGTTGTCAAAAGTTTCACAGGAATAAATTCTCATTTAAGCACTGCCTTTCGTAATCCGACTATGCAAACACATTCTCATAGTGTAGAATGAGGATGACAGTGTGAATCACATGACACGATAAACTAAAATATTATTGAATTCTTTTTCTTTTCACGAAAACCGTTAACGCTTCGAACGACAAAGACGAGTCAATGGCGTCAGTCAACAGTCAAGTTGGAAGATCACATACTGTATTCCAAATTATGCAGGCCAGACGCCAGAGGTTTAAGAGTAAGGTTTTCCATCTCTGCCAGAGGTCCCTGGTGGGCGTTTTACGAACAAAGCACAGTTGTTTTGAAAACGGATTTGATCATTATTCAGGCTATCGATACAGAAAAAGTGGTGCGTTGTGATGTCAATTGAAAAATGCGTTAAACCAATTTAAGCAAATACTCTACAGTTGATGTATCCTGCTGATTGAAAATGTAACCTTTTCCTGGTTTCCAATCAGTCAACTTTGACTGAGATGCGTTTGACAATTCAGCTCCCCCAGCAGGAGAATAGTGGAAAGATGATTAACAGAAAAGTCTTGAAGTATTCTGCTGATTAGAAATGAAACCATTTTGTATTACGGAAGCCCCATCCCCTATAAACTGTCTTTTGCACATTACGCGAATTTAGTAAAAGGTTGAGTAACATCCTAGCAGTTGGAATTCAATCTCGACCACTTGTCAGCGCCATCTTGTTTTGAATTTTGAGACCAATGAATAGCTTTTTCTTTTAAAAGAGTAGGCAGTAGCGTAGTAGGGTTATTGTTTCATCCTGTTGGACTTTTGGGTCCTGCTACCTCAAATGTTTTGTTGGTAGGCCTCATCGCTTAATAGTCCTTACAGTGGACTAAGGGGAAAACCACAATACAAGAAATTTACTAGAAAGTGGTAAAAAGAAAGTGACTTTTAAACAAGTGAGGTATGTTTCTTGGGTTCCTTATAAGCTTTCCTCTCATTTGTTGTATGAGGGAATGTTGTCCAAACTGTAAAACTGAAGTGTCTATTGATTTCTTTTATCGCATTTTTATGACAGAAATCAAATCGTGAAAGTTGCGACACGTCACTTTTTCATTTAACTTGGTCTTCGCTTTAGCAGCAGACGTAACGTCTTCCGCGATGGAACCCAGTGAAGAAGACATCCTTGAGGTTCGCCAAAGAGCCATAGAAAAAATTGAATCACCAGAACAAGGTAACTTAAAATTGAATTATCTTTTATGATAAGGACTTTTCTAATGTGATGATTTTAATTTCAGATTTACAGTCTATTGCTCACCCTAAAGATCTTGAGAGACTAAAAAATGATAAAGATTGGATTCGCCGTTTCTTATTACATCATGATCTTGATAAAGAAAAAGCAGTTAATATGATACTTGGAACCTTAAAATGGAGACAAAAATTTGGGGCAAATGGTAACAAACTGGCCTACTAAACTTAACTTGATTTTACATATATTTCTCTTCATAGATATTAGCCATTCAAACATAAATCAGCAAATTGTTTGTGCTGGTGGTATGTTTCCCCATTGCAGGGACAAGGATGGCAAACCACTGTTTATTGTTAAGGTGAAGTCTAGTGTCAAAGGAACTTACAAGTCAGAAGAAATTCATAAAGTTCTTGGTAATTACCTGACACAGCAAGCTAATTTGCTTTTTATACATATTGAATGCTTACTCAATCTCTTCACCCCAACTTTTTTAGTATATTGGTTTGATCGCCTAGAAAAGCAGGAAAAAGGTGGCAAGATTTCTGTCTTTTTTGAGATGACAGGTGCTGGACTCAGTAATATGGACATGGAGTTTGTTCAGTATTTAATCATGCTATTCAGAGATTATTACCCTTATTTTCTGAATTACATAATAATCTTTGAAATGTCATGGATCTTGAATGGTAACCATTTTAAAACACTAAATTATGAGTTATCATATGAACTTCATTGTCAATTGTTTTGCAGCTGCTTGGAAAGTAATCAAGTCGTGGATGCCTGCAAAGTCTGTGAATATGGTATTCTCAAACACATTTAGAGAGCAGTTGAAATGTGTTGATGATAATCGGTTTTATTATAACAATAGGTCAAATTTGTAGGAAGATCAGACCTCAAAGATTTTGTCCCAGTTAGTGAACAACTGGCAGAATGGGGTGGTCCGGTTAATTATCATTTTGTGTTCGAACCCGAATTTTTGCCCGCATCCGGTCCTGTAAATTTGAATGGGCAATTCGACGATTCCCGGAAAAAGGTAACAAGCTGTTTAAATTTGAAGGCACAAATTATTGAACATTTGAATAGGTTCACTTTGCAGAAGGCACTACATCAAATGAAACTACGTCTACCGATTCTTCAGAATCGGTTAAAAAACCAGTCCCTGGTAAATTTCAGCAGTTTTGACAATGTAGGTTTCATCTGAATTCAAAAATTAAATAAATTCTTAGGTCAGTATCTCCAACTTGCACCTGCCGAAGAAATCGTTTTTAGGCGCGAGGATGGAGAAACAACGGGAACGTTAGTCATGAACAACACCGCTAACTGTAATGTAGCTTACAAGGTATTTGCTTTATAATACTTGCAAATTTTTTGTTATGTATTAATTTTTTTCGATATCGCTGTCTTTTCAATTCAGATTAAAACTACATCTCCAGATAAGTACAGAGTTCGGCCAAGCGCAGGAATTATTTGCACGGGTGGTTCATTGAATGTTACAGTCCACATCCAGTCCGGTTATTCAGCATCTCAACTCGTCCGCGACAAATTTTTGGTTATGGCGTGCACGGTAATAACTTATTACGTCTTCGTAGTTCATCTTTCTTCCTCGGTGAACAAGTATTCCATGTTAATATCCGTTGCATAAAACAGAACTATTGGTTGACAAAATTTTTTGCACTCAGTAATGGCTGAATGCCAATTTTTTATTCTCGCATGCCAACTATTTTCTTAACACTTTTCATAAAATTTATTCGTTCCTTTCAAAATCTTGGTCATTCAGGTCGAAAGTGACTCGTTAACAAACGTGCAGTTGTCCGAAGTATGGAAGGTAAACATTCAATACGAACTAGCAAATCATTGAAGGCATTACAAATTTTATTCATGATCTATTATAGAAAACGAGCGAGAATACCATACAACAGCATCGCTTGCGTTGCTCCGTAGCCCCAAGCGATGCCAAAGACGATGAATTTGCAGGGAACGTGCCAGGTTTGAACAACGCGGCGACCGCCAAGCTATTGCAAGATATAGCCCCGCAGCTAAATAAAATTTTGGACGAACAAGAGAACTTGAGGAAGCAGTTGAAAAGTTTACGAACTCTTCTTTTTATATTGATAATATTGTCGTTGGCAGTGCCTTTCTATTTCTACAATTCTGATCCAGATGCCGGTAACCTTAGTTGCCGTGTCTAACTGCCTTACCGAGTTTTTGGGGCAACGCAATATTAAGATCAATAATTGTTATCGCGGCAAAAATATTTTTTAAAAAAGCGTTGTTCGTTTCTTCCATTATAGATTATCGAATTAAATTCCTTTCGATGTTTTCTGTTTGAGGATTTAAGATTGATCCTAACGTATATTTACGCAATGGCGAATCTACTCCTTAGGCTAATCGTTGAACAGCCTTTTCCACCTTTATTCAAACGGGGAACGGTCTTTGTTTATTTTTTGAACGGGTTATTCATTTACATTTGTATGGGTTGTAAACTACTAACTAGAAAAAGAAATAAAAATAAAATATTTCAATGAAATATGACTCAACACTGAGTACGTTCCGTATAACCAATAGGTCATACCAATGTTTAACCTTAAACTTAATAGTTTTTAAATGACAAGACGAAACACGTGTTTTGTACCGAGTGTCTAATAGCTGTGTAATAACTTGTATAAGACGACATTAAGAAATTGCAGCACACGATTACAACGGGGCCGAACGAAAGGTGTATCACGAGTATTTACACCTTTATTTTTATAGATTTTCTTTAAGTGAGTCTATTACTGTGTTAGCCGTTTGTTCGATTGAGACTATATAGTGAAAATAAAAGAATCCTGATACACGAAGGAATTCACGAATTGTTTGAATAAGACATTGAAAATTGAGACCTGGTAAAGCCACTTCGGATCCACATACAATACGTACAATCACACAAACATTCCACATATATATCACACTCAAGATATCAAAAAGAAAAAGGCGCATGCATTTATATATGTCACAAACGATCACTGGAGATGCGTATCCAGACGACGAAAAGAACTAAAGACTAGTGAAACGGAGAGAAAGAGAGGAGACTCAAAAGTTTTAGGATAATCACACTACATAAGTAAAACACTGATTTTCAGTCATTCTGAAAATTAAGGCGGGGTAGGGAAATAGGGGTGTTCTGTGTATTTTGTAGTCCAAGTCCATTAGTGAACGCCGAAGCCAAATAACATTATCCGCAAACCGGACGGATAAAGTTGGACGGAATCCACTTTTTTTAAAAATGTACATTTGAAGTATTAAAAATAAAAAAGCATTCTTGCATGCTAATTTATGCGAATATGTTTTATTATTCACGGAGTTGTTGTGTTCGAGGTCGTTTTCGTCAGGGAAGTTTGAGACGTCTGCGAAACTTGTGAATCGTGCGAATCACGGGCTTCGACTTTGCCTTTGCCTCCCTTGCCCAGCCGTTTGAGGTCTTGGCTTCTAAAGCCTCCAACGAGAGCTGTACGGTAAGTGGATTGTCGGCTATTGGTTTTTCGACAAACCAAAACCCTGTTGCGGATGGATCGAGCTACCTTTGGATTGCAGGTGTAGGCCAACAAAATGAAGACGCCTTGGAGCGAGCAGAGAGCAACGAAAACGTACCATAACGGCATAAAATCGGCAGCGCCAGCAATCAATCCAGCCAACCAAGAGAGGCCCATGATAAGGGCAAGACGGACGTATAAACCAAGCTGTTTACGGGAACTGGCCTGATTGCTGGACGTGGGAGACTTGGCGGTCGTGCTACGGATCATGTGAGCCGAACTGATAAAAAGCAAAAGGTTGATGGACAGGATAACGGCTAGCGGAGCTGCGAAATAAATCAGAATGGCCTTGCGTTGGCCGAACCAGCAGACATTCCGACCAAAGAAGGGGCGATATTCTGTTGGCATCCACGAAAGGATGTCCGTATCAACGTACTCGACAACCACGGCTGCGGCTACGATTAACGCGGGCAACAGCCAGGCATACATGGAATAACAAATAAATTTCCCCCACTGTTGGCCGGAAGACGAGCACCTTAGCTGAACAGTAGCCAATCTAATTGTGCGCCATACATCCCAAGCAAGGACTGAAGTCCACCAAAAGGCGGCCAGAAAGAAGTAGAAGGTTGATAAAGCAATTCCGATACAAATGTTGCCGCCAGTGGGGACGAATTGTGCCGCAATGAAAGAGCCATACGCAGCAAAAAGGGCTAAAGACAACGACGCCAAATTGCGTCCAGACAAATTGCGCAGATCGGGGCTGATGACGAACGCAATCAAATGTAGAGCTAGGCATACTTCAGACAGACCCAATCCAGCTACAGTTACCCATCCGAGAACCGGATCGAACTTGGACACCATGGTTAATCCTTCGGCACAAATCCAAACGCCACCATTTTTATCTTTCTCGTAGTCACCCTCATCGTAGGGCTTACCATGGGAGGGAACGTAGAGGGTGCCGTTGTCCAGCCATTGTACTTCGTCTTCGGAAAGAAGAAATTTAGGACAGGAAGTGAAATTGCCTTCTGCCGACATCTGCTTCTTGTCGGTCATATTCACTGGATGTATCAAAGTGAAATTCGTCAACGTTGGTTGAACAGCTTCGCTGTCCGTGACTGCCGACCCAGTTGACGATGAATCGACAACGGTGGACGGAAGCTCAGGTAGCTGAGTCACCGATACATCAGGTCGTCCATCTGTGTATTGACCATTAGATTCTCCCACGTTAGGGTGCTCGGGGAAGACGATAGCATCCCCATCGGTGGCCGGTCGATTGCCATCGGCGATGGATGTGGTTGCTGGCGCTACGCCGGGCGCTTGTAGGCAACGTCCTTCTCTGTAGACGGTGCCAGGCTGTGAACAATAAACTGTACGGCATTTTCGAGAAAAGGGATCGTAGAGTTGGCCATCTTCGCAACTCTTTTCTTGTCCTACGATGCCACTGCCGTCGTTGTCCTTTAGATCGAAGAGGAGCGCGAACGCGGACGGATTAAATTCGCGTGAATCGGGCAGTTTGCGGAAGGTGATGCCTGATGAATTGCACGACAACTCTTGCAGCTGGGCACTGTTGCAAAAGGCGCAATGGATGTTGCGGTAGATTTCTTGCGGACGATAGACGAATGACGTGTATGACAAGCACTTGTTGCGAATGTCGTCATCCATCCAGTCTGGAGGGCAGTCGTTCACGGAAGGCTGGCATGGTCGTAAGTAAGACTGTAGGTCATCTGGTAAGGCTGGATCAACAAAGCAAGAATGAAATTGTTCTCCTTTGCCGTTGATGTCGACCACAAGACCCCACATCTTTTGTTCATTATCCCATTGAATCTGCAAAAGAAACAACGTCGTATCGTTTTGAAAAGTAATGAATGAGTGCGGAAAATTTACCTTTGAGGCGAGATCATCCTTTGTCATCGATTGAAGAATTGTGCTTCCGGCCAAGATCGAGTTGCATTCTAATCTCGGATTCCTGTGAAAACAAAAGGGTGTTTAAAGCAATGTCTCTTGTGGCATGTTTCACTACATCATCTGCCGACCACGTGTTATCCAAATGAACTCCATCTGTGTACGACTCACTTCGGTTTTGCTAATTCTGCTAATTGTGTACTAATCATTTTCACACGTACCAAAAACGAAGGGAAGACGGATGATTGTTTCCTCGAGTGCCTGGCACATCTTGGTGGCACATGGCGCAGTTCAAGTTTCTGTACGTGATACCAGAAACTTGGCTCGTCACGGGCATGTGACTAATGGGATCCAAATGAATTTGCCATTCGGCTGGTTCAGTTTCGCAGGCCAGTGCTACTTCTGGGTCATTCCAATCTCTAGGGCATTTATTGACAATCCAGTTGAAATTGTATTGCCTCAGGTGTAGGCAGCTGAAACGAGCACCAGCTAAACGTTGTTGGTTGAGCTCAAACCGCTTTGAATCCGGACAACAGTCCCCGAAATGAGCGCAAGAATCATCGCAAAGGCAGTTCCGCTTTGACCAGTCAGGGGAATCGCTAATACGGCTCACCTACAGAAAGAATTTAAAATAAACTTAGCCATACTTCTTTTTCCTCAAGAGAGGCCATCGATGTTCCATGAAAAAAAAATGGACAGGTCGTCGCTCTTAGACCAAATCCAGCATGTTTGAAAGAAGCAGATCGAGATCAAGTGAGTTGAACAAACTGACCTTATCAGTACGGCAGGTGTCCTTTGGGAAACAAGATGCGTTGTAGGCTTGTATATCATTTAAGATGGAGGACCGTAGAGACGCGTCGTCGATAATGATGTCATCCGATTGCACCAGAACTGGTGAGATCGCGCAACTCACCAGCAACGTCACCACAATGACATGCATTTTGAAGAAAAAGTCGATACACCAATAGCTGCTGAATTTGACGAGGATGACACTTGGCAATCAGCTGGGGTGTTCAACTAATCAAAGAAAGAAAACAAGATTTCAAACTCGAGTCTGGAATAACACAGGAAAAGAAAGTATCACTTTCTCACAAAAACAGAGGGGTAAACAGCTGAACCTTCGCTTTCAACCAGCGGTGTGCTACTGGCCATAGAGGCTTCTAACAACGCGTACATCCAAACCGCTGAGAGATGAAAGAAAGGGGAGGGTCACACACAAGAGCCCCACTGCAAGTAGCCTGGGGGGAATGATTCAAGAAACGAAGAATTTTCTGGTGACCTACTTTCATCATCTCAAAACAAACTTTCTAAACGTCCGGATGTCTTGCAAGAGGAAATCTCTCTAGTAACTAACACCTCCCCTTTTAGTTTCGTCTTCTACAATGTACAGTTTGTTGGGTTTTGTTTATCGACGACTTGGCCCGATTGACGTCCCATTAAAGAAACTGTGCCATATTGGGTTACCTCTTAGCTGAATATCAGAGGTTTTAAATACACATCAATAGGAAATACAAGTCGTTTCTACGAACACTCGGAAGTTTGCGGTAGCCAATGACATGGTTGACAGAGTGTCATGCCATGATTGCATCACCTTTATTGCGCCCAAACCACACGCTGTCATAGATCCTGCCGGCAGGGATTAAGAATGAACGAGATGCAAGCGGAATTGGTGACCCAAATAATTCCTACCGTGCAGATGAGGTTGTCTACGGATTGATTTGATACTTTTAAAAAATATTGCTGCATCAGCAAGTGCAAGTCTACTGTGGTTAATAATATCACTTCGTAGGGCGTCTTCACATGACAAGCCCTATTGTCTTAATGCATTGCACCACCACGTGAAACAGAAAGAACTTGAAACAACACAAGACCTTAATAGGAAAGAAATTGAGGTCACCAAGAAATAAGAGAGGGAAAACACAAAAAGGGAAAAAAAAAAGTTATCGAGAGGAAAAGTTAAGATCCGGGATCTCTTTTTAAAATTCCTTTTACCTGCTGTATCTACGTCAGCAAAGCACTCTAGTGTGTCTCGCTTTTATCCTACCCCTCTTTCTTCCCTACCCCCTGTCCAGGTCGCTTTCATCTTGCACGTGGACTCACTTTCACCGGAATTCCCCCAGTACACCCGACTGCGTCCCATGATTTAACCAGTTGTTTTGTAGGCATGCTTAGGCCAACTATGGCGGATGTTCTTAAACAGTTTTGGCGCGTTGGTACTGTCGCTTCATAATTTTTGGCCAAATTAAAGGAATTTACATGACTTGACAGGATGAGAGTCTCAGTATTAGAAAAATGTTGTTCGTTATTTCACTCCAATCATCTTTTCGATGTACTAACATAGAGACGATGCTATCCTGGTGTGTGGCATCCATTAAAACCGTTAAAACTTGGAAGTGTTAAAGATGAATAATTCGCAAAGCAATTTCTACAGTCTATCGAGCAAGAAACAAGAAGAAAATTGAAATGACGAACGGATGGCACACAGTTACTAAAATCAAAATTAAACAAATTTCAGCCTGAGTGCACATACATATACAAACAAAGCCTATAGCAGCTGTAATTCGGTATCTGTTGTGCAAGCACAGTTAAAGAGTTTTTTGTTTGTTACGCAATTTCAGGATATGGCTTTGCAGTCTTTTATCTTTGTATCGAACGCTGAAGTCATCTGGATCATTTCATGGGTGATCGCACAACTCTGTAAGGTTCTCCTTTCTTTTTGATCAATGAACGTTTCAGGAGCAGTTTCCTTGAACACCTCACGTAGATTTAGTTTTAGTTTATTCTAAGCGAATTAGAATTTCAGAATCAGTAACCTTGAATAAAATCAGAATGGAACTGTACAAATAACTAATTGCCTCTGCTAAAATACGTATGAACATTCAAATTGAAGAAACATCCGGACTGTTTTCAAAAGTTTAGAACAGATGAGCTGATGCAACTTCAACTCCAAAACATTATCCTGATCCAAGTCTTGGATGCCATGATTACTGTATGGCATCAATTGAATCTAAGGGTGAGCGATGTGACTCATTTAAAAACATTTTAAAATCTCCAGTAAAGTAGAATGCCGTAGACTGAATCAGCCATACGACTGGTAGAGAAAATAAATAACTTGTCGCTTTCTCCGCTTTTCAGCCTTTTATGCGCGGTAAAAAGAGAACCCGGAATAGCTCTGAGGCATGTCTATCTACCACTTTTTTGGGTCAGCATTTCAGCTGCAAACGCAGGAATAGAAGGTACAACCCACTACGCTCTAATGGCCTAGGGTTTTTCCCCTTTTGGACTCAATGTGGCATGTCTGAGCATGCCTACCATTACTCATCACATGCTTTGAATGTTCATCAACCCAATCAAATTAAACAATTGGAACCATATCCCGGTGATAAGCCGGATTCGTCTAGTACAATTTCAATGGTTACATTTCTTTACTATCTGCCGGAAATGCTAATGGAGTTAAAGTAATGCAATTAGTTTTAATTATTGAGTTCTTCTTCACGAAAGAGGCGATAAACAAGACGCTAATATTTAGTTCACTCTCAAAACACGTTTGGTAGGCTACGCCAACTAAACTTACTCCAACAGGGACCTCGAAGTACTGTGGCTCAACTAACAGTTTTATTGCGTTTGACCATCGAAACCTGAGAATTTTTTTTGTACGGTACACAACGAAAGGTAGCGGTATCTAATGAAACCGCATTATGTTATGTTCACTATCGAGGCGACCAAAAACCTCCCTTTTTTCATTTCATTCGTAGAATTTGTTTTGTGAGGTTAGATCAGGTTGGATAAAAATTCTCATCCTGCGTTATTTTAGCCGTTAATACGTTTTTTGAAATGTCTCCTGTTTTTTTTTCTCTTTTTGAAATTTTATTTTATCACACATGTTGACTGACGAACGGCTAGATCAATTAATCGACCCATCGGAATATTTAAGAGAAGCCATTTTTTTTTCATGCAGAGATTGAGATATACTTAACACTGGGAATCGAAACGATTTGACATTTTCATCTCTTAAATTTCCTACGCCAAAAGTTACCAGGTTAAGAAAATGCTTACTAAAAAGATTGACCTACATGTTTTTCCTTATTCTCAATTATAATGAATTGTAATAGATAAATAGCGTAATATCGATGACAAGGGGATACTTCCATACGGTTTGCCTAGCCAAATTCTCCCTCCATGTTCTGTATAGATTGTATGCTTGACCGTTTGTTCAACTAGTATTTCTGGTTGGTTTTGAACAGTTCCACTATGTGGATTTTTAGGTCATGCACGTCTAAAAAATGGGGAGGTGAACGAACGTAGCGAGCAGCAACTCATTGCTTGGCTACGGAAATGGGACAGGCAGCATTACGAGAATACAAACTCTAACACACTGCTATGTCCCATTGAAAAACGACAGAAAAAAAACCAAAGAAGACAAAGAAAATTGCAAAAGAATCCAAAAACAAAATTACAATCATGATTTTAAAAAAAAAATGCGTGTGGTGTTTAGTATTCTGTGTGTTGAACAAAACGCAAAAACAAAAACAAAATGCTCCAATGAGCCTGTGAACTGACGCCAATTCAGACTCTTACATCTGTGTTTTGTTTTTTTGTAACCTAGTTGCCTTAGTCTAATAAATAGAAATGTTTTACGTACCAATATTGACAGTTGAAATTTGCCACATACACTTTCTCACTGGTGGTTATCACTTCTTTCGAAACGTGCCAAAAGCAACACTAGTCTTACAGAACGTTGTTTGTTCATATTAATCCTTCGTCGAATTAAAAATTTGATACTGAAATATTTAGACTATTCAACAAAATTTCACACGTTCAGCTAGGTACTGTAACTCCACGGGTTCTCATTCCAGTTCCAGTAAACAAATAACTTTACTAGCTTGCTCGCCGGTCGAACGACAACTGTGGAGGAAATAACAACTACGAAGGAATGAAGAGTTTGTACATGAGCTCGTGTCTTCGGTGTAGATTCTAACTAACTACTAAACCAAAAGCTAAGATGTTGATTTTCTATGTTATTTTACTTTATGGGGCTAATTAAGAGAAGCTTTAAAAAAATACAAGCTTACTAAAGGTTCCTATACCTTAAATTTGTAAAATGAGCAATTTTCCCACTTTGGAAGAATGCAAACGCCATCTATGAGCTCTTGCTAGAACACAAAGCATGGCTAACTCAACAGTGCGGAAACTCGCTGACCTGAGTGCCGACCACTGACCGCAGATAACAGAACTTTAGGAAAATTCATAGGAAGTAGCTTCCGATTTTGGTGGAAATAGCAAAAAATCTCATCGTCATAAAGTTTTTTCCCCTCCTGTATACCGCCCAAGACAAACAACCACCGCTGTAATAGCCCATTATGGTTTCCGAAAACGACGGATGTTCGGTCACCTACAGAGAACATTTTACGTCCAGACTTCGAAATCGGAAAACACAGTGAAATATCCTAACTGCTAGAATGTTAACAATCAAATGAAACAGCAACATCCTCATGGAAGATCGAGTGGTAACGTCTCATAAGTTTTTGGGTGAATTTTGCATGCAAACGATAAAATTGAGAAAAACAAACCCAGCGTGAATGTTAGCTACCGCTTGCAGTGGCAATAGTTGGTACTAGATCAAAATCCAGTCGTTCTCGTTCTTCCCAACAAGTCGTCAAGAATCTTTAGAGGAAATTCCGTGAGGAAAAAGTGTAGTTTGGTCCAATTTTTCACCAAATTTATGTCTTTAAAATATGTTGATGTAAATGAATCTTGGGGTTTTGAACCGCATGAATTCTAATCAAAAGGTTTGGCACAAATTCATATAATTCCGAAAAAAATACTTACTTTACGAACTAGTTTTATTCAAGTCAGAATCTTTGTTTATTATTTGGGCAGTTTGAGTTGAATCAAGTGTCACCAGTTACTATTTTTTTCTTAACTTATCATTAGGAGGACAAGGTATATCAAGAAAAGATGTATGTCGACTGGTCCTCCTTTTCATTCTTCAACCAAAGCAACCACATAGAAAATAGATCTGTATTGACATCTTTACCTTTATCTCCTGATGCACGTATGTTTGGTTAATTCAGAAATGGGATTCTTGAACATATTAACTTTTCAAAATAAATTTTTCAATTACTGTTCTTCAATATTTAAACTGCTAACCAGTCAAGCAAATAGTTGCATTTGTTGTGCAGCCAATAGCAGCCAATATAGGTATTACCCATCCATCACCTCATTCAGCAAAATTGACTACTGACAGGGAAGTCAACTGGTGCATGGAAGTAAGCATTTTACCATCTATAATTCTTACAGTTGAAAGTGTTTTCCAGGCTTATCAGCACCTGCTCATTAAATTTTGTGTGTATATTGATCAGGTTATTGGTTATGGATTAACTTTACCACTTAACACAGCAACAACAGAACATGATTCAATACGGGATTGTGTTCATGTTTACTGTGAGTGGCTCTCAGCATTACTGCCTCAACCAAAGTCGGCTGTTCCCCTGCCATTGTTAAAGCTACCTAATCATTATTCCAGAAAAATTATTTATCAACTATTTCAAATATTCATTCCTAGACCTGGAGAAGGTAATGTATTGATTAATTACCATTTCTTTATTTTTATATTTTTTCTTATTTTGCATTATTCATTACTTATTATTTTTCATTTATTTTTCATTAAATATTATGATTATCATTTTACTTACAAAAATTAGTATTAGGTCCAAACCAAAAAGTAACTTAATTCACAGCTACTTAATTTGGACTTGCGTCGCTTATTGTCTTTCTTATTAATATTTTCTTTTAAACTTGTTCTATTCCAGCACCGGATTTGATAAATCGCCAAGCTGTTCTTTGTCATAGAGTCCTCCGAACAATCCAATCGGTTGTTATAAACTCCTCAATAATTGACCAGGATACATGGGATTCGCTTCTTTTGCTACTTCTGACCGTCAACGATGTCCTTTTAGCTCCTCCTACTGTTCCAAGTAATTGGTATTGTCAGCAGTTTTTTTATTTAACATACAGTAAAAAATGTAAATTGAAAATTATTATTGCAGATGATATAGGCGATCAGCTTTGTGACCGCGTTTTAAGTGTGCTTTTCGAGATTTGGCTTCATGCATGTGCCAAGAGCTTTCCGTCCCCTCGGATGTGGAAAACTTTAACCGAACTTGCCCAGTCCTGGCGGCATCGCACGAGTTTGATCACTCAATGGAATCGAATCAATTTGGCCTTAACTTCGCGATTACTTTCTGAGTTGTACGGTCCAGCATTTCTTAAATACGCTACAAGTAAGCCGTTTTATCATCTATTCATAAAGAAATAATTATATTTACATTTTATCTCAAATGTAGATGATGAATATATGCTAGTTCCGTCCCAATTATCCGGTGAGGTCTTGGCCCAAACTTGGTATAGACTATTGCACTGCATAGGCAATCCTGTTCAACTGGCACGTCCAAGCGTAATAAGCCAGACTCACAAGTTTTTGCAATATACGATCATCAGTTCTCAAGTATTTATGTAATTGTTGTTACTTGATATGCAGAGATTTATATTTTTTTTTATTTTCTAGCTTTCAGATCCCAGTCTGCACCCATGTCTTTTTTCATTACCAAGTATCTTTGTAGAAGCAATGAAAGGGGTTGCTGGACTGGTTGATGCATTCCTAGGCTTGCGTTCTTCCGTTTTCCCACATGAAAGGACGGATCGTACCACATCTAGTGGGAATTCGGGGCGTTCGACACTTCCAACTGATTTTGCTGGTGTGTGACCCACAATCTATGTTTCAAAAATTTGTCATTAACAAGAACTGTTTTAGGGGCTTCATTACCGTCAAACGCGATGTCCCACAGAGCTCGATGTAATTCTCTATTGCATCTGTTCGGTTCGTGGCTGTTTGAGGCAGCTCTGATTGACTGTGAGACCCAATTCAGTGTTAAAACTTCGGCCGTTGAATCCAACACCTCAAGTCTGCACATGGCTGACAGGTCGCGTGCATCAAGCGTTAGTGTCACAAGCGAATCATCACTCCAATCAAATCGTCCACGTAGTGCTACCGTTGTTGAGCTACCTTCCGATACTTCCATTGGGGGTACGGCAATAGAAGGATACGAAAATGGCCGAGCAGAAGCATTAGGAGCTCTCTGTCGCATTTTTTGTTCAAAGAGTACAGACGAAGAAATATTGCCGCAGTACCTTGCTCGCTTTTACTTGGTGATAAATAATGGTCTAAAAATTAAAGAGGTTCGTAATCTCCCGCTTGTTTTAGAATGGCTCATTATTTATGTTGTTTTCTTTCGTAAATTTTAGGAAAAGTTTATCGGTGAAGCCATGGCAAGCATTTTGTTGCATTCTGCTGATTTGTTTCGTGTTAACCTAGATGGCGTTTTTACGCTGATTCCATCAGTTATAGAATCTTTGGAAGTTATTTTGCTGGCCAAAGATCTCAAAATCAGGTAAAGCACCTTCGCTAAATCATAATTACTCATTATTACATTCAAAAGTACAAAATATGTGTTAAACTTGAAAGACCTAGTGTAAACCGAGTAGATCTACGACGGGCCTCTATCCATGTGCTTTTATCAATCTTGGCCGCACCTCTTCATTTTCACGTAGGCTTAAATTATAATAATGTTCAGTCATTCGTTTGCCGAAGTAACAACAAATTTTCTCTAGTCATTACCAATCAAAGAATTGGCTGGATCTCTTGGTGAACGCAATGCGTTACCGACAGTTTTTTCCAATATCCGCCCACGCCTGACGCAACTTGTGCTGTCTGCTTTACAAGTGGAAACAGATTCTTTGAATAGTCATCTTCTTTTAGGTATATTGTTTTCGAGGAACTGGATTTAACTTTTATAACCATATCCTTTAACATTTTTGTATTGCATGTAATATATCTAAACATCTTGTAGGTGGTTTGGCCAGCCTAATCCAAGATTTGGCAGCATTTGAACAGCCTGAGCAAAGTACAGTATCGCTGGCGCCGAACACTTATCCTACCCCGATGCAAGCTGATAGTGCATCAAACATGATGTCTTCAACTTCAGATACCCACAGTTGTCATAGCACAAGTTCTAACTCGTATCCCAGTGTAAGTGAGATAACATTCGACTCTCACCTTGAACATGATGCGTCATACTCCGACAGGATGTCTTGCACCGGACCGCTTTTAACATTTCCTCTAGGTAAGGTATTTTGTAACTATTGTGGAAGCTTTGCTAAATTTATAATCAAAAAGAGAAACACCTTCCGTGGAACGCAAGTTAAAATTAACCATTTCGGTTTATAAGTTTGTTTTTTATTTATTTTTTTTTTTATTTTTTTTTCTTTCTCTCTTTTTTTTAATGTTTGGCTGTGGGATAGGGTCTTTCCATGGTGTGGTGAACGCCACCTTCCATCTGGTATCTTCCAAGCTTCTTGCATTATGGAAAGCAGATCTAAATACTTCTCTTGCTGCACTGGAACTCCTTGCATTTATGGCGGAGATTTTGGCGAAGCTACGAGTTCCTGATCAACGTAGGTTCTCTTTCTGTAACGTTTGTTTTCCTTGTTTGTATTATACTACAAACTTTTGCAATATGTAGGGGAAAGTCGTCGAGTAATTCGCGTTCTTTGCGAGTATATTTCGGTGCAGTGTTCTCGCCCACCACCGGCACATTCCAAAGACCTTCATTCTACGATAGTTGCAGCTTTTAATTGTTGTGCCTCGTGGTTGTTCGCACATCCTTATCTGGCAACGGACTCCGAATGCATGAATCTCATTCTTCAGGTTATAGAACTGGGAATCTCCGGGTCAAAGTCGCAGGTAAAAAAATAAATAAATAATAACAATAACTGGAAATGGAACTAAACCGAATTTGCAGACAGGGAAAGCTGGCGAAATTCTACAGCTGAAACATGAAAAACACTTGAAGCCTGTATCTCTTCGGGTTCGTGACGCTGCGGAATTTTTACTAACGTCTTTGGTGGAACAAGTTGGTAACTTTCCTTCCCCAACTGGAACTGACTCTCTATCCTGCCTTTTAAATGAAGAAGACCTGTTGCAAAAATCATGTGTACCGAAAACTGACTCCAGTAAATCTCCCATCTCAGCTTCCCAGCATTTCCGATATTTTGCTGCATCAGAAGGAACCATTCTACTTGGTGTGTTGGAGCAGTCTCCTAGCAGAACGTTAGGTAAGGATTCACGATTATCCTTCAAATAAAACCGATGTAAATATCCATGATCTCTAGACTCCGACCCCATGGTTACAATCCTTATCCGCAATCAATTTGGCCGGCAAGTTTGGGCTTCGCAGATACGTCACTTACCACGACACAAGTGTGGAGTTCACAGCTATATGGTCAATCCTGGGCGACCCTTGCCAATGAACGATTTTGGACCGGTATTCGCCTTTGAGCCGCAGTACTTTCCTGAATCTGTGGATCGAGTGCGGCGTTGTTTGGCGTAACATTCATCATTTCAAAAACCTTATCACCTGCCCGAATTAATGATTTAATATGTATTGCAGAGATAAAACACTACCTAGTATGGACACGCCATTAATGATCGACGATCGCATAGCGGCAGAATTAGACAAACTTGGTAGATTGGTCGATGGGTCAGTAACTTCAAAAAATTCAGAAGTTCAAGAAGAAACTGGAGCTAAGCTGGAGTGCCAATCTCCTCCGCTCTGTAACGAATTTCAAACAGCCCGGCTATTCTTGTCGCATATCGGCTTCCTTTCTGTTGAGGGCCTTCAAGTACGTTAGTTATACCTAACACGAATGATATTTTATTCAATATCTGCTTTTATATTATCTTTCAGGAAAACTCCATTAGAGGAAGTTCATTAATTGGATTAGATGCATCTTCTGCACATTTTTCAGAAGACTTGGATTCTCTCGACCGATTGGGAAGCCGTAGTCATGACACAGTTTGTGTGTTTTACGTTCGGTCAGGACAAAAAGACAGTTACGATATCCTCTCCAATACGGTAGGCAAAATCTTGCTGTTTCGATTGCTCTTTTCGTTTTTCTAATACGAATAATTCTCTTTTGCGGTCTAGACGTTGACCTCATCATTGAATCCGCATTTTGTGGAATTTCTGCAAACTTTAGGATGGTCTCAAGGTAAGATTTGTCATGGATACCGTAAATAAGACTAATCAACGAGAAAAAAAAACTACGTTGTTTCATAAGTTAACTATGTATCGTTAAAGAGCGAAAAAATTGTTACAATTGTTATTTGATAAAATTTTTCCGCGTTAATAATGAAATGTATTTTGATCATCGCAGCACAAGTGAAAGCCGACTTCGAAAAAAGGATAGGAACAGACTTCGAAACAAATTGTCTTCAAGTAAATTTCCAATACCTTTACTGGGCTGACGGAGTTTCCGAAATCTTATTTGGTGTTCCGGCCTTAAACTCGTCTTTGACATCATCAGTATCTTGTATTGACATTTGCTTTCTAATTTTCAATTCAAACCAATTTTCTTTAACGTATTATTTTGCACTAGCACCATTTCACCAGTCATCGACGCCGTGTCAATCGTTGGAAAATCATTTGAAAACCGAAGAAAGACAAACATCCCCGTCCAAAAGAGTCACCAAAAATGCTAGTTTATCCATTTCGGAAGTTAAAACGGTCGTCGTGTGGTGTGAAAGCTTTGAGGACCACCATCATTTCCCAATTGGTAAGTCCTCACTTTTGATTCAACTGTCACCATTCACTGTTACAGAATCTGGAAATTCTCATCTGATAATGAATTATATGACGAATATTCACTTTCGCATATTTTTACATTTGTGTGCACACAAAAAATAATAATTAACTTAACGAAAGTGTAGTAGTTGATTTAATCCTTGACCAAAGTAACATCTTTCGAATAAAGGTGACTTGCTGGAGACGATTTGGAATGGCCGTGATAACGTTGGACACGTGAAAACAGAAGAATTAGTAGGCGACTGCTTCATTATTTTTATTCATGCGCAGCAGTCAGGATTATACCGTATTCATTTGCGAGGACCTCATTCGAAGTAAGTACTTAATTATATGAACTTCATCTGTGCTAGACTATTTATTCTATGTTCTTATAGGTTAAATTTTGCTACGCCGTTGGTTGACGGAATGGTAGTGTCTCGTCGTGCACTCGGATCACTTGTAAGACAGACTACCGTGAATGCTGGAAAACGCCGACGTCTGGATCATGACAGGTAGTCATTGCCTTATGTGATGTTCAACACTTTCTGTAACATAATGAGCTTAAACCTTTTCTCGTATTAATAGTTACCAACTTCCACACATTCGCCGTAAACTGAAAATATCAGAAATTGCGACGAAGTATCGGTCGGAAATGGATGTCCCATCGTTTTATTCAAGCTTATTTTACAGTCCTGATGTAGGACCTTAAAATCTTTATTTAAATGTTATTCGAAAATCCTGTCATTAGATTAAAAATAAAGTGTACTTCTTCACTTTTCCACATTTTGGATCCTTTTGGAAAGTACTATGCACACTAACTTTAGCTATTGCTACTATGAATAAGTTACACTAAAATAAAAATTTCGCAAATTATGGCTTCCACACGCAGTTTCTTCTCAGTGACGTTGGATGTAAGCACACGTATCCATTAGTTTCTAATCATATGCTGTTGCAAGTGTCCTAAAGAGAAAAAAATACAACAATAAATAACAGAAATTTTAATCTTTGGTACGCTTTTTTTCGCCATTGGAAAACGTCCGTGGTCGCTACCAGTGCCAAACGAAATAAGAGGGCACGCAAGGTACAAGATACAAGGTGGCAAGATTAAACAATTCGAGGACTACGCGATTCTATCATTCTCTCTTGCAGAGATCATTGCCGGGCCAATCTCTACCACTACTACATTGCATGGTACCTAAAGGACATGGTACTTGCAGATACTTGACTAGTACTGGGGGTTCTGGCCTCGAGGGCTAACGAAATCTAGGGATTTTGATTTTGGAAGAACAGTCAGGTAAAAATCTATTTTAGCAAAGCATTTTTTACAATGCCTTTTAGACATCACCTTATTATTTTACTTTACTGCAACATCAAAATATAATATTACATCAGTTATTCAAGTGTAAGCTAAACAATGTTGTGGATAAACAAGATAGAGTTAACAAAAACAAAAACATTTGACAACTCTGCTGAGAAAATTCATTTTTTAACTGTAAAGACTGTAAAGACACTACTACTAGCTAGTCCTGGTATTTGGTGAGCGTCTGCAGGGTGTGTCGTTTTGAAACTGTCAGTGGTTCATGCTTGTCAGTTAAGTTTCGAAATGTGGCAAAAGTCCATTTTGCGATTCCCCAAGTTAACATGTTTACTTATATTAGCTGCTATTCTTGGGGAACATAGTGTTGTCGGCCAGTTCGAATGGCAGTCTCGTGATGAATTTGATGCTCTAAAATATCAAATGGATTCAGTTACCGCAGAAAATTGCCCCATTAAAAATGTCAACGAATTACACATGCCTGAAGATGCAGTTTCTCATTTACCTGATATTAAAGATATCAACATTAATCCTGTGTTTCCCAATAGAACAGCACTGTTGCATCTACACAACATGGCACTCAATCGTGCTTTTTTTTGGAGTTACATTTTACAAGCCCGTTTTATTAGACCTGCCACCAATGACACATATGATCCTGGAATGATGTACTACTTTCTTTCAACTGTTGCTGATGTGTCATCAAATCCACGGCTAAATAGCAGTGCAGTTTACTTCAGTCCAAACATGTCTTATACCTCATCATACAGATCGTTTTTTAACAAAACCCTCCCCTTATTTGCCCCACGGACTTTTAGAGCTGATGATTACAATGACCCTATTCATCTTGAAAGATACTCTACATTAAACATGTTTGATGTTCGTGACCTTGGGGCCATCTCAAAAAACAGCAAGAGTGAAAACTATACCACTGACTACTATCGTATCAATAAATGGTACCAAGCTTGGCTTCCTGATCAAGTGGATGGGAGACAAGATACAAAAACAACCTATCAAGTGAAAATTCGATACGCCAACAACACAAATGAGACTTTCACATTCCATGGACCGCCCGGTGCTGATGAAGTCCCCGGACCACTTAAATGGACTCAGCCTTACTTTGATTGTGGAAGATCAAACAAATGGATCGTGGGAGCTGTTGTTCCAATCGCGGACATATTTCCACGTCATACTGGTTTTCGCCACATTGAATACCCTACGTAAATATAGTTTTTCGTTAACGTATTCAAACATTTTATAATATAATTTATATCATCATAGATACACCGCCGCAGCTGTTATGGAAATGGACTTTGAAAGAATAGACATTAACCAGTGCCCTAAAGGTCAGGGAAATGATGGCCCTAATCGATTTTCCGATACTGCTAGGTGTAAAGAAACAACAGAGGTAAAGTTTCCAAAAAAAAGTAGCTCAGCAAATTTGAAGAATTTTGCTTTGAATTTTTCATAGTGTGAACCTATTCATGGATATGGATTCCGGCGAGGTGGGTATCAGTGTAGATGTAAACCTGGACATCGACTGCCTAATACTGTGCGTCGACCTTATCTCGGCGAAATTTTGGAACGAGCCACAAGTGAACAGCATAATGAAAATTTTCATTGCGATAAAATTGGATGTAAGTGATTACACTTTCATGTATTTCTTAGCTGCTCTCGTACAAATAATGTATGGCCTGTATCTTAAACAGGGATTCAAAAACAGCCCGTACAATGGGGAAAGATGTCACCATTATTACGCCTTCAGTATTTGGAGCGTAATAGCAACTACATGAATTCTACCCAAGGTCCAAATTCTACACACACGAAAGCGAAAAATATTGATCATATAATTAGTTATATTCGGTCGGTCAACGAACATAACTGCAATAATCGGTAAGTGTTTGTTAGTTTTTCGGCCTCTTTTTTTCGTTTTTTATTCGATTCTCTTCCATCCATCCATTGTTTGTTTTTTCGATTTTTGCCTTGCTTAGAACTTCAGTTCAGGATCGTGATATTTTTTTTCTTAATGTCTTAGAGCGCTTTTTTCACCGGACGATCTGATCTTGCATGGCGACATCGGTTTCGGTGCAGAACAACAATTTGAAAATGAAGCTCGTATGGCCCTACGATTGGCAAACTTTTTGAGCGCATTTTTGCAGGTAGAGAATTTTGTTTTCACTTTAAAAGGTTTTTATTTCAATTGACAATTGTTTATATCTAGGTTGTTGATTCGACGGAAGTATTTTCGGGCAATCGTTTACCTGATCGACCTCTAACTGAAGATCAGTTAATGGCCGAAACTTTAGCACTTGTACTTGGAAATACCAAAATCTGGGCTGCCGGAACGTTTTGGGAGCGTCGTAAGTTTCCTAATCGTACTCTATTCGCTCCTTACGCCTACAAGGAACAATTGAACACCCGAAAGTTCAAACTTGAAGATTTAGCTCGCCTGAATTCTACTGGTATTACCGTATCTTTCAAAATACTGAGAATTTGTGATGCGAACTTTTTTCGTTTCTGTAAACAGACGATTTGTACCTCAAAAAACCTTGGTATCAACATTTAAAATCACGTTGGTCGACCAACTTTGATGACCTGGAAAAGTATTATCTGAAAATCCGCATCCGTTCAGAAGAATATGCCGATCATACCCAGAAATATGAACATTTTCCGATATCTTACAAGTAAGGCAACTTTGACTAGTACTATGAAGGTGTACGTTATTTGATTTCATTAGTCAAAGAATTGATAAAGTGGATAGCCTCGTCTGTTTCCAGTTTTTATTTATCCAATTTCTTTTTGTTTTAGAGCTGCTGATCTCCGCCATGGATATTGGACACGCCCTTATTTCGATTGCAACGGCTTCGTTAAAAAATGGGTTTCAACTTATGCAGCCCCATTTTTTGGCTGGGATTCATTGCGAACTAAGTTAGAATTTAAAGGAGTTGTTACCGTAACTATGGATCTGCAAACTCTAGATATAAATCAGTGCCCTGGCAAGTATCATACACCTAACGCTTTTAAAGAAACCAACAAGTGTGATCTCAAGACTTCATATGTAAGTGCATTTTACATTTGATTTGGTTAAACGCAGAATTTTCATTACATTTTGACTCTTCTATGTCTATATGTTCAAATTTTAGTGTGTTCCAATTTTGGGAAGAGGCTTTGATACTGGCGGTTACAAGTGTGAATGCAAACAAGGCTACGAGTACCCTTTCGAAGATGCCATAACTTATTTCGACGGACAACTAGTCGAATCAGAGTTTCTGAATTTAGTGGCAAACCAGGCAACACGATATGACATGTACAAGTGCCGTCTTGCAAGTGCCTCTACAAACACCTCGACTTGGATTATGATTTTTGTTTTTGCTGTTATCACTAATATGGTAACATTATGTTTCACGCGATAGGAGCTACTTGAGTAGTGGATTCTTAAGAGAAATGTGCCTTTTTTTACAGTTGTTTGTATGAACGTTTTCGATTTTAACACGTGACACCCATTCCGTCCATTATAGATTTTTCTCAACTTTACAATGCGTCATCCGTCCGCAGCTAGTTTTTGAATCTCCTTATTGTCATTTGTCCAAAACATTCCTAGTTGAAAAAGAAACAAACAAAAAAAATAAAGTTAGTTTTTTTCTAGACTTTGATCAATCTTTTCAATTTGACATTCCTCTGGTGGTGTTGTCTTGTTTGGCGACCAATTGTGTTTCTATTAGTTTCGTGAGAAGCCTTTGCTGTACCTTGTTTGGCTTGTGGATGTGACGTAGAAGTACAATGTTCAACGAGACTTTTATGTAACTATTTATGATCTTTTTATTCTCTGCAACTGCCGAACAAATTACCCGTAAATTACATTGGTTACTTCAAGCCGCACACGATCTTCTAGCAAAGGTCTTTGGGTGCCCTTTCATGTGATAAAAACTTCTCGTGGCACCTTTTTTCCCTCCTGTGCACGCTTTGGTATTGAAATAGAATGCATTATGATTTTATTGCAAAGAATTACATCAGAAGTTGCTATTCAAGCGCGAAATAGCAATCTTGCGTGCCACTTCCTAATCATCCCTCGCGGACGTGCACCTTAAAAATACAAAACGAATGAGCTGACCGAAACCTGTGCCCCTCACGCGAAACGCAGCGTTAATTATGGCAATCCGTTTTACGCAGAAAAAAAAAATATTTTCGGCCTTTTCTGTTTTACTGCTATCGCCATCTATCGGCCACGTTTCTAGTTAATTCTCTACATATACACTGACCGAAAAAAATTTTAAGCCCGACTTTTTGTTTTTTACGGTAAATTAACAAAGTAAAAGCCTAATATAAAAATTTACCCCATTTTCGTGATCAGCGATCAATTTCGAATCGGAATAATGTATTTTTAATGAAATCTAGGATATGATGAAAATTGGAAAAGTGAGAAGGCTATAGCCTTCTTACTTTTTCAAGTTTGGCAAAATTTTAGATTTTGCTTTAAATACATGGTTTCGATGCAGAATTGAACGGGCATCCCGAATATGAGGGTTGTTTTCTAGTGGGCCTCATAGTTTTTGAATAAAACGTAAAACGGTAAAAGCTAGGTTAAAAAATAAGCCCGGGCTTATATTGTCGGGCTTAAAATTTTTTCCTATTAAAAAATAATAGCATTAAGTCTAGATAACTATAGATGATTCTGATTCAAGATTAACCAAGGAACACGAAAATGAAATTTGTTTTTACGTAGAGTTCATGGTTTTTGAATAATCAAAGAAGTTTAATGTGTCATGCTAGCGCTGTAGCGTACTGGCGCGCTAGTAATGGTTTCGATTCGCACACACTAATTTTATATTTTAGATTACTCCAAAACTACATACTCTACGTAAAAACAAATTCCATATTCGTGTTCCTTGTTAATTTTGAATGGGAATTATGTATAGTTATCGAGATTTAATGATATTATTTGTTAATAGGACAAAATGTTAAGCCCGACAATATAAGCCCGGCCTTCTGTTTTTTTTTTGTTTAATTCAAAAACTATAAGGCCAATTAAAAAAAAAACTTTATATTCGTGATCAGCATTCCATTCTACATCGAAATCATGTATTTTAAGCCAAATTTGAAATTTGGCCAAAATTGGAAAAGTGAGAAGGCTTATAGCCTTCTCACTTTTTCAATTTTCTTAAAATCCTAAATTTCATTTAAAATACATTATTCCGATTCGAAATTGATCGCTGATCACGAAAATGGGGTATATTTTTATATTAGGCTTCTAATTTTTGAATTAACCGTAAAAAACAGAAGGCCGGGCTGATTTTGTCGGGCTTAAAATTTTTTCCTATTAAAAAATGATATCATTAAATCTAGATAACTATATATGATTCTGATTCAAAACTTAACAAGGAACACGAAAACGAAATTAGCAGTAAAACAGAAAAAATGGCCAGTATTTTTTATTTTTATTTTGGGTAAAACGGATTGCCATAGTTTATACATGACCTCCGACGCTCATTCAGACTAGTGCAACGCCCGTCTTCATTGTCATAGCGTCGATAAGGCATTCGTTAGGGCTCGTCGTCTCTACCCTCACTTGTGGTCTCGGTTGTCCCCATGGTGACAAAACAGTATTGACCAAGCAGGAACGTAATGTGGGTCTTTTAGTTGGGTATTCGTTTGCTGCCAGTTGTATTTTCACAGTGTGCCCATATATAAATCTATTTTGATTTTAGTGTAAAACTGAACCTGAAAGTTTTCGTGAGTGAACCTTTGTTTCTGCAAAATGCCTATCAAATTTCGTAGTAAAAATGAAACTTACAGTAACGGTTTTCCGGCAAAACAGAAAAAAATTCATAAAGCTACGTCACAAGTTCACCTCACAAATGCGTCTCAGGATTTTGGTTTGAAGGGTTCAAATATGCAAATTAATTTTCGAATCGGCTCAAACCGCGCCTACGAGACGCTTCCGATTGACAAACCTTTACCGATTTCGAGTTGCAAGTCTGAGGATTGTCTGCATGCTTCCCTCCGCCGCGAGACGTTGACGACGCGAAAGATTTTGTCGGATCGACCAGCAACAGCCCTCGTATCAAAGTAAATCTTTAATTTAAATATCCTAATTCATCTTCCGAAAACAATGAAACCACACTTAGACAGTTCCAAACGTAAATACGTGCACACTATATTGCAATTGTTTTTGTTCCCTTTTGTGTCCAGACGAAACCCTTATTCTTCCTTGCATCGCCCAGCGACAAGTAGCTCATCTTCTCGAGAAGATCGTTCAACGAAGCCGCAAAGAGACTGGATTCCACCTCCGCACACCAGTCGCCGATCGTGGTCTAGCAGCATCGATAGTGAGCTGGCAACTGTTGGAAGTTACGACACGGTTACTGAATACAGTCTCGAAGATAAACAGTCATTTGCGGTATTTAGCAGCGCTTCCAGTGACAGCCCCGAACGCCTCGAGCCCGACACTTCACTGCAAGATATTAACGACCCGGTTTTTTTGGAACAAGAAAAACCAGCGCATAACTTCAAAAAACCAATAATATGCACCACCAATTCAAGACAACCAGGCCAATTACAATCTTCGGATTGCACGCAATATAAACATCCCGATGCACTCACGAAAATTGAAGCCGATCCCAGGTTACATCGGTCTGAGTCTTACGCGATCAATGACCAATTACAACCAAATAACAGACAATGTACTACTGCACCTACACCTGAACCTATGACGTTACAAAACGTCAATTGTAATCCATGCGTAGAGACCAATAATATTCAACGACCATCTGCTGTGGTCGACGTTAGCGCGGATGACAATCTCGCACCTGTTTCCGGAGCATCAAATTTGATTGACGATTCAGTAGATGAGATGAGTAGTATTCGCAGTCCATCAGGTGGAAGCGAAAAGCCAGTAAATCAATCGTTTCAAATTGTTACGCGGAAGCAGGAGCCCGAAGCAAAAAACGAAGAATCAAGGAAAGACCAATCAACTAAAAAGGAAAATAATGTGTTATCGGAAATATTAAACTTTTTGGACGATGCCAACAGTGACACACCAGTTTTACGGTCGCCACTTCTTGCCATAAATTCCGAAACAGAATCAAATGCTGAAGGAGGTTTTAGAAGACCCCGTTGCGAAGGTGTCACCAGGTTGCACGGCATGAGCATGGCTGAGCTAATCGAAGAGGTCCTAAGCCTTCAGGTAATTTATCATTACTAGTTACGTAACTCATCTGACCAAACACACTTAAGGAACTGGTCGAATCAAATTACAACTACTAAATTTGATCATTTTTCACATTACCCAGATGCTAGTTGAGGATAAAGACAATAAAATCTTGGTTATGGAACGAGCTCTCCAACATCAAAGAGAACTTTTGGCACGCAATGTGAAAACAGCCAAGCGTGAATTGAACTTGCGTTGTAAAGCTCAAAAGGAGGAATACGAGACGAATACGAGTCGCAACTTTCAGTTTATTCAACAGCTTGTCGAGGAAAAGAAGAGGTTAGCTGAAAAATGTGAATCATTGGCCGCCGAAATGCGACAGCAAACTATCAAAATCGAAAACGAAAAGAGAATGAGCGACGAAAGGCATAATGCCGAAATCCGTCGGTTAAAGCAGGTAACCAATTCATTTTGAAAGTAAGTTCATACAAAAATAAGTAAATACATAAAATAACGGCTGAAATTCAAATCTTTGCACCAATAAGTTATGGTTAAGCCTTTGCGTTTTAAGTCACAAATATTCAGCACCCGTTACATGGCGGTATTTTGATGTAAAAATTAAAGATAATGGACAAATTTTACAGCAAAAAGACACTAATATATGTTTTAAAATTCCTAGGCGTTGGGAAAAGATCAACGCTCCCACCAAGAGAAGTGGTTGGCTGATCGTACTGAGTAAGCACGAAAAGTTTTAAACATGCCTAAAGAGGTTGATAAAATAATATATTGTTATTGATTTACGTCCTCCCAAACAAGACACATACGTGAAGCAACGGCAAGAGGGCTAGAGCCGGAATTGCGGCGACTTATGAGTCAGCACCACACCGAGTTACAGAGCCTGCGCTCTATTCATCAAGAAGAAATCAGTCGAATTGAGCAGACTCACTTGAACAAAACTGCTCAACAACTAAACGCGCTTCGAGAAAAAATGGACAATGATCGTGAAGAAGCCTGCGCCAAAGAACGTGAAATAATGCGTGCAAAATATGACAAACAATTAGACGAAATGGAGGCTATTCACGCATCTAAATGCCAGCGAATGCAGGTAAATATAAGTGTTCGCAGATGGTCACCTTTTACTCGGATGATTGTTAGAGTTTTTTTTCTTATTTTTCATGAGATCGAGATCGAGCGGGAGAGGGCTCGTTGGAGTGAAGAGGAGTCCCGTATGAAAACCCAGGATGATGAAAGAATGCGTCGTCTTGAAGAGAAACGTAGAAAAGAAAACATTGCAGCTCAGCAGCTGTTACAAGCAGAAATCGGGACGCTCAAGCAGCAACATGTTGAGCACCTCGCTCAACTGAGAAAAAATTGGGAAGAGGAAAAGCAAGAAGAAATTAGAGCTATAAAACATCATTTGGAAATGGATTCTAAAGAACGTGAAAGGCGGCTCCTCGAAACCCAAAGAAAAGAACGTGACGAAGATGCACAAAAATTGAACTCTCATTTTGCGGACGAGCTCAAACGGCAACACGTATGATTGCAGACAGAAACATTTGCTTTTATGAAACGCTTACAATTAATTATTTTATGCACCTCCCTAGGAACAATGGAGAAAAATGTCGGAAGAACAATTGGAGCGCGTTAGGGAAAAAAACGCAGAAGAAATAAGTAGATTAGATCAAGTTGAATTCGAATTGCGCAACAAACTGGTATTTGTGGATTCCTTTCGTTGCGCACAGGTCATACTAAAATTGCATCTATGTCTAGGTTGAAATGCGACGTACCTTAACCGATCGTGATGAAGAACTGGCTGCTTTACGGCTGACCCTTTTCCAAATCGTAAAGGAAAACAAAGATATTAAGCAAACGTTAGAAAAATTTTCTGCAGAGCGTTCTGATCTAAGGAAGGTATTACAAAAGGAATTGGACGATGAATTTTGTAAACTGAACGAAGAAAAGAGGGAGCTCCAAGAAGATTGTAGCCGGCTGAAATCCGAACACCGCATAGAAATAAACAAAAAGATCTCAGAGATATCAAATCTGTCCGCTACGCATGAACAAATGCTAGGCGACATCCACGAAAAGGTAAGACATGTACCACCATCAACGTGTACTTAACCCCATGATTCACTTGACTGGTTTATTACTAATAACGGTTAATTTTCTTTACAGGTTAAACAAGCCGTTGCGAAAAAAGATGACGCATTGGCACAGATGCAAGAAAAACTTAAAACTGCCATTTCCCGTTGTCAGCATCTGGAGGAATTATTAGACCGGCAACAAAGAGATTTGATTATACGGAAAAAGTGAGCAATACTGGCGTTCCAGGATATGCCTATATGTTTCGTGCGTCTTATTTCAACAAACTTTACCGTTAAAAACGCCGTCCTTCTTGCCCATTATGGAAATCCGTTTTACCCAAAATAAAAATAAAAAATAATTTCTGTTTTATTGCTGTCGCCATCTACCGGTCACGTTTTTAGTTAATTCTCTAGATACACTAACCGAAAAAAGTTTTAAGCCCGATTAAATAAGCCCGAGTCAATAAGCCCGACTTTCTGATTTTTAAGGTTAATTAACAAAGTAAAGGCCTAATATAAAAATATACCCCATTTTCGTGATCAGCGATCAATTTCGAATCGGAATAATGAATTTTTAATGAAATCTAGGATTTGATGAAAATTGGAAAAGTGAGAAGGCTATAGCCTTCTTACTTTTTCAATTTTGGCAAAATTTTAGATTTCGCTTTAAATACATGTTTTCGATGCAGAATTGAACGGGCATCACGAATATGAGGGTTGTTTTCTCGTGGGACTCATAGTTTTTTAGTAAAACGTAAAAAACGGTGAAGTTGGGTTTATTAAAATGAGCCCGACTAAAAAAATAAGCCCGACGTTATCTTTAAATTACGATTATTTCAAAAACGGCTTACTTGACAAAAAAAACAAATGGTTTTTCTGAATCAGCGTTAAAATTGGGTTATACTGTGGGATTTTCATCGCATTCCGAGAGATTTCGATTTTTTTCCGATTTTGACAAAAGTGGGAAGGCTATAGCCTTCTCACTTTTTCAATTTTGGCAAAATTTTAGATTTCACTTTAAATACATGGTTGCGATGCAGAATTGAACGGGCATCACGAATGTGAGGGTTGTTTTCTCGTGGGACTCAGAGTTTTTTAATAAAACGTAAAAAACGGTAAAAGTTGGCTTAAAAAATAAACCCGCGCTTATATCGCCGGGTTTAAATTTTTTTCCTATTAAAAAAATAATAGCATTAAATCTAGATAACTATAGATGATTCTGATTCAAAATTAACCAAGGAACACGAAAATGGAATTTTTTTTTACGTAGAGCTTATAGTTTTGGAGTAATCTAAAATATAAAATTAGTGTGTGTGCGAATAGAAACCATTACTAGCGCGCCAGTACGCTATAGCGCTAGCGTGACACATCAAGCTTCTTTGATTATCCAAAAACCATAAACTCTACGTAAAAACAAATTTCATTTTCGTGTTCCTTGTTAAATTTTGAATCAGAATCATATATAGTTATCTAGATTTAATGATATTAGTTTTTAATAGGAAAAAATTTTAAGCCCGACAATATAAGCCCGACTTTCTGCTGTATCGCGCTAGCGCTGTAGCATACTGGCGCGCTAGCATTGCGTTAAATATTCCGTGTATTTCAAAAATGATTAACTTAATTTTAAAAACAGTAATTTTCCCAGAATCAGCATTAAATTTTGAGTATATCCTGTGATATTCAACCAATTCCGACGAGTGTCAGTTTTTTGAGAAAAAAATTATAAGCCCGACCGAGAGAAGTCGGGCTTATGTAGTCGGGCTTAAAAATTTTTCGGTTAGTGTATGTAGAGAATTAACTAGAAACGTGACCGGTAGATGGCGATAGCAATAAAACAGAAAAAAGGTCAATATTTATTTTTTTATTTTGGGTAAAACGGATTGCCATACCCCATCGCTATTTTCAAAGTGGTAGCTTTTCTACGTTGCATTATGTTAGGTGTTGTAGCCTTATAAAACTAAAATGTTTCTCGAATGCAAAGGGAAACATAAAGTTAGCAACGCTAGGGCGCAACAAACAGCTCATATTTGGGGTTTTCGGGAAAACTTGACTACGTAACTATTCACTAGAATGCGATGTCAAGTCCCCGGCGTTCCTAAACTGAAAATTGGTGCTGCGTAATATTGCGTCTGAAGCGTACTATATTTTAAGACAAAAATCGTGTTTAGTTTCCATCTTGGGTTCTAGTGGGAAGTAGCTGGCGAAGTAATGCTCTGTCCACCATTGAAAAGCTCTGTATGTTACAACAAATGAAACGGAATTTTTGATTTTCAAAACTCGATGAACATGCATAAAACCTGAAATCCGTTTCAGATACCCTGGTCAACTATAGTAGTAAACACGGCGACACAAAATTGACAAAAGCTTAGTTTTATGCCCTTCACGAGGATTCCCTTTTGCAGAAGATCCCATCGATCCTCCGATTAGATATAATAAAGTGTACACTTGTAAGCAAACTTGGCTGATATCGCCAGGTGTTACGCATCAAGTAATCTCTACTTCGATATTTTTTTTTGACAAAACAAATTTGATTAACAATTTACTCATGATCGCAAAAGCAACGGAGTTTACACGAATAGCGTTTAAACGATACACAGATTTAGGGAATGACGAAGAGTCATGGTTGTGACCACAAATGAAAAATAAGATGGGTACGAACTGTTCACATAAATGATAGACGATTGACTGGTTATTAGCTATAAACCATTATACCGAGGAACAAGCGGATGTAACAGTCCTGTTTGGCTGCTGGTCACGCTGGCCGATTCCAAATGAAACGGGTTGGAAGAGGCCGATTCATCCAGGGAATCAAGGTCCAAGTCGGTATTTATCATTGTTCTTTCGTGAAGTAGCTGCAAACTGCTGGCGGACAGCGTAGACAAGGGTTGAAGGGATACTCCTGGATCAATTTCAGGACGTTTGGGTTCTGTAAGCGCAATTGTTGTTTTAGAAGAGAGAGAGAAAAAAGAGTTAGAATTACGAATAATAGTTAATACACTTTTCAAAATAGAAGAATAGGACGGCAAACCAAAGCATACACAACCGAAAATTAAATAAAAGTGGAGATCAAACATGACATAATGAGGAAATAACCACATAGAAGGAAATTTGCAAACGGCAACGCGGCACACTTGAGAAAAAAATTTCGTGGTTCAGGGAACTAGTCATTCATTGAATATGGTATAGTTTTTTTTTTTTCGATTCAACCTAGTAAATGTGTTACCTTTTCTTAGATTTTGGAAATGGATGCTTGAAACGACGAATAGATTCATTAAGCAATAACAAAACGAAAAGAAAAATGAATAGACTTTTTACTTAAGTCTTGACCTACCCTGAATAGAGCCAATAGCTTGTTTTCTCGGTCCGGCATTGGAGACGCTGACCGTGACATGTCCTTTCCCATTACTCAGGAGCCGAACTTCGCTGCTCCCTTGAATAGGTACGGCAGAGGCCGGAGATGTTGTCTGTTGAGAACAGTAGATGCAATTGCAGAAGGGGAAACATTTTTCTAATGTAACTTACTGGAACGGAATCGATTGGTGGTGCTATGGAATGCTCTGGTGTCACAAAACCACGTCTGTCTGTAAAATGTGAACAGTAAATAAATGCATATGTAGTTCTATACAGACAACATACCTATAAAACTGGGAGGCATCGGACCACATAAAATGAAAAAGCAGTTCGCACAAACTCCGCCTTTGCTGTAAGGGTTAACTTTTTCTTGCCCCCTTTTCCCAGTGAAAGAACCTTTAATCTGAGAAAATTAAAAAAAAATTAGTTAGTAACTAGCAAAAGGTCAAAGAAACAAACAAAATATTATTAATAAAACCATCAAAATAATAGATATAAAATAATCATACGTCTTCATTGGTAGTTTGATTGGAAGTCGTTAAGTATGTGTGGAAGCCGGCCAATCCCAATACACTCCAGACGCTAAAGAAACATACTATCGCAACAAGAACACTGGCAGGGGATTCCTTAATGGCATCTAGAAATGGTTTGTCATCTCTAGTTACTTTTTTTTTTTAGACCGAAGAAGGAAAAGAAAACAAATGTTAGCAAAGATTTTAAAAACAAATAAATGTGAACGTCAATCTTACATAATACAAGATGTGTGATAGCACATGCGAAAATGAAGACGCACATGAATGCTAGAGAGACAATAAACGAATAAAAATAGCGATAATTTCTGCGGCCGACACAGTTTCCGATCCAGGGGCAATGATGATCAAAGCCGTCTAAAAATTTTTGAATGTTTTGTTTTAGATCTGATAGTATGCTACATATCAGCATATAAGTGCACGAAAAGGCACGAGCTCAAATATATAGTAAAAGATATGCTCACCTACGCAATTGTCGCAAATGCTACAGTGCGACGCTCTTGGAGGACGAAATATTTTACAAGTAAAACAAAACTTTAATTTGACAACTTGGCCACAGACAACGACTTCTTTTGTCCGAGGAGGCGGACGATAAGTTGGACTGTTTGGACTGTTAGGGACTTCTGCATTAGATTTTCGAAAAGAGACAGGTAAAATTAATTAATGAAAGGTAGGAAGTAACACAAGTGATTCGAACATGCTTTTACAGTTACAAATATTATCGAAAATCATGAAATAATGAGTAGGAAGGTACACTAAAAGGAGATAGAATAACGTACGGAAAATGTAGGGAGAGACAAAACAACGAAGAACACTTTTACCAATCTGCTTTTCTATGTCTGCTGCTTCATCCGGCGTGGCTCGAGGAATAACCCCAGGGTCGGAGAATGATGTTCGAAACAACGTAGCTAAGACAAACGTAAACAGGAGACCACCCACAGCAGGGATGGCTGGGGTGATTTTAACAGCTAAAAATGGACAGCTTTCAAAAGTAGCAAAATCGAATGAGTTATTTCACTACGCAAACGTAACTGATGGTTGAACGTCAGGACAATAATTTCATCCTTCATTTACTAGTGCGATTTATAAAACCCCTTGTCCATCGTACAACACAATCGTCCTAGCGTTCGGCCCCCTCCCCCCCCCCCCACAAAAAACAAAAACAAAACAATAACAAAAAAAAAATCGATGAAACCAAATATCAAGCTCATGACACTTAATAAATCCCTTATGTTAACATTATACCCATAACCATAATAACTACTATGACACCAGTCCATTAAATTGTCTTCCACAAATAAAAAAAAAACTAATGTTATCCATGACTGAGGTTCCCATAAGATTTGTTGCTTTCACCATTTTACAGTCAGATCTAGTTTCATAGTTATGCTACATGTAGATTAAATGTTTAGCTAGTTTAGTACATTATTCACTATAGTGGATTGGAAGAAATGCCAGGGTAAATTTTCCATTGCTTTAGGGAGAATGAAAAAACATTTCTTAACTAGGGAAAATCCAAGCATTTTTCCTATACCCTTCCAAAAACCGTCAACTCCTGTTACTACGAATGATACTTCCACATAACATAAGACTGTAGTAGAATTCACAGCAGTTGGTTACGATATTATACTGCTTGAACAATGTCAGATCCAGCCTTGATTAGTGAAACAGCTATGCTATCTACAAACATATACAAAGGTACTAAACAATGGTAAGATGACATAACCTGGTAACAAAACGGATTAAAGAAAATTAAGGCTTTTCCCTTTTTTCTTACAGTATGTTACCCTACTGAGTTAAAATAGTAGTTAAGAAAATCAGAAACTGACTTTCTACAAAAATTGAGTCTAAAAAATTGAAACATACTCAAATACAAAGAATGTGCAGCTCGTAGCAACTATTAATCCAACTGTAACATAGAATATTCCAACTTGTTTTGCCATCATTATCCTTCCTTCACAACAAAAGCGGTTGCGTCCTGGATATATTTCCCACTTTCTTGTAGCATGAGGCATACTTGAATAGAAAAAACAATTGTGCCAGGATGTAAATCAACTAAGAATAACAGTTTTTGTTTACAAAAAATTCATTAACAGCATCTAAGTTTGGTACCACCACTACTAAACATGATGACAGCCTAAGTATCAGGAAAAAAAAACAAACAAATAATAGTTCTTAATTGGTCCACAATATACGAAACGATATTTTAAGAATACATGTATATTACTAGCACTAATCTATGTTTGGAATGACTCGCTGAAAAAAAATCATAAACTAAAAAGGCTAACTTTTACGGAAACGGATGTTTCACCTGAAAACAATAGTTGACGTATATATGCAACGAATATAGACTCAAACAATTACAATTATATAGGTGTGCACGGAAAGTAACTGATAACGAACATAGCGAATTTAATAGGTAACCTAAGTTTTCCATCCACAAATTTCCGTCCTTCTGTCACTCGGTTGGCGATAACGTACGCCAGTATCCAAAATCTTGAAAGCACACCTTTAGCATGTAGTGTTTTCCCATAGGACTATACTAGTACCCTAGTCCCTATTGACTAGAAAGTAGAAATTGTTCATATGAGCCAGAGTACCGTAGAGCAGTCATGCGTACATGATATGAGGTACCGTCCACTGGCTGAGATGGCGCTGCATAGCAACTTTACGCAGATTCACGAAGCATGAACCAGGAGGCGAGTCGAACCCAGAGGCAAGGAGATGGGACACAGCCGGCTTAAAGCCGCCATGACATACTTCGGAGCAGCATCTAGCGACTAATTCTCTCCTTTTAATAATTAGCAGACGAATTCCCTGCAAGCAGAGAATGTGTGAGGCGACCGATTCGAATTTGGGCAAGGAAAGTCGGAGAATACGCCAGATAAGAAAACGCAAAGAAAGTTACACGGACTCATAACACGGGGGGTGATAAAAATTCGAAGAATCGAAAGAGGTCGATTTTCTGGAAATTGTTTGCTTAGTATTAATTTAAAGGATACTTGTTAGCTTTTTATCGAATTTTATCCTGCGAAATACACAGTCTCAGTTTACTCGTTGTTCTTAATAGTTCTAGACGTGTTTTTCTTCGCAAGCGGGTGTAACGAAGTCACCAAAATATACCTTTATTAATATATATCCTTGTTTATTTGTTTTCTTTACAATCGAATTATGTATTATGTTTATTGCTCATTATCTTAAAGTATATTTTATAGATCTAATAATTCAAGTGTCATTGACGTTTCCTTGAATTCTATTTTTATATTATACTTTACATCCTGCTTGTTGCTGATTGGATGAGTTACATGCGTAGAACATCGCGCCATACATTTCCGTGAATATGAAATGTCGACGTGTGCGACACGCAATAACTTGTATCCGGAGTCATGTGTCGGAAATGCTATGTTTCCCTCAACCATGTAAATCTATAAAAGAATGCCCTTTTCTTCCCAAAAGTTAGCCCAGTTCCAGTTCCAGTTCTACTTCTACCCTTTTCTTCAGTGCAGTTCCATTCAACAAGTTTAATGAGTTTAATTTATATTTTAATAACTTTTGTGAGTGCCTTCTCATCGCTTCTTGTGCGACTGGCGAGCCCGTTATCTGTATTTTTCTTTACAACGATTGTCATCTTAATTCCATCTTCGCCACGGCGTGAGACGGTAAGACCGATTTCATACAACTCCATTTCTTATTTTCTGTTCCCAACTTTGCCATAAATAAAATATATTCGACATTGTGGTAACGCCTCCCGAGTTCATTATTATTAATTATTATGATTATTAATTTGTCTTAATAACGTAAAGTCATTCTTTCCACAAGAAGAATGTTTTATACGGGTGACTGAAGATGACAATTTTTTATTAGATATTTTTCATCTTAGATGTAGCACAACTCGTGCCAACGAGCATTGTTATATATATTGCAATGAGATGTAAAACCACCATAGTTAAAAACGACTCCGTGGCTCAAACTAATAAGAAATCCTCACGTTATCAAGAACAAACAGCTATTAAGGAAATAACACACGTCATTAGTGACGAAGAAAATGGGAATTACTTATCGATTCCGGAAAATTTATTTCGAGAAAAGCTGACGAGGGAACACTAGTCCACTATACAACCAACGTTGTCGAATAGAACGACATCACTTCATCCTTAGTTTTCTAAATAAGCAAAGAAACTTATCAAGTTATCCACAGCCACACTATGCCGAAAGATCTCATCATACAGTCACGGGCTTAGACAGGATGAACCGGAAGAACCGGTAGCGGGCCCTTCTGGTCTCAACCCAAATCCGGGTCCCCCACAGGACGTTCCTCAGGTCGATCCGAAACCCGACATTCATCATCCAGATCCTATCTGGGCGGTGCGTCATAAACATTCGGACGATGGTGCTCCGGCTAGAACTAAGTAGAGCAATTTAGAGCCGAAATTGGGCAGGGGCGATAAGAAGATTGCAAGAAATTTTGGATCTCGATACGCAGTATAGGCATCCACCGCCGCCGGAATGGATGACGTCGGGTTGGTGGATACAGTACGTGTGCCCTGCATGTAATCGGCCAGGAAGAAGTCAACCCAGGAGTTAAATTTCTATAATTTATATTATTAGTATCTTGCAGTGTGTTTGTTTTCCTTGTTTCCGCGCTTTATGCTTTTATATGTAACCTGGTGTTTATTATGAATTATACCAACTTTATTAATATGTGTTGGATTTCCTTTATCAACAAAAAACCTGACTATCCACATGTTGTTCCTTTATTCATTCCGATTTGCGCCATCTCATATTCCCCTTCTTTACGGTGTAACGTGGTAAGCCCGACTTGTATTGGTCACTTCTTTATTTTCCCAGTTTCCCCGCTTATTTACGCATTTTTGTATCTGTTATTCCATTATTCTTTTACCTATCCCTAGGAAATTATATTCGGCATTGTAGGTAAACGCCTCTGAGTTCTTTCTTTTATTTGTCTTAATTCCGTAAGGTCATTCACCCCACGGGGAGAGTGCCTTACAGTATTCTCGATCGTGTAAGTATCACGGCTGATATCGTCGAAGCTATGAATAAACACTCGCCACGTGAATTTTCATCAAATCAAAGACTGAGCGTGAAAAATTTTTATATTCCGCCCATGAGGTAGACATGTATACTTCTTAGCGGGAAGTCATTAAAAAGTATTTCTTCATAGGCATACTTTGTTTTCTGAGTCTTCTCTTCATACGCAACTGCTATGGTTGTGGATTTTCTGGATTTATCTGCAAGATATGCTTTCGCGCCTGTTACAGTATCACCGTAAACTCAGTTTTCCTAGACTTTTATTAAATTGAATACTCAGAGAAATTTTTTTACCTATTCTTTTTATATTCCCTTATGTGACGCAAAAGGTTGTGATCGCTCTTTTAAAAACATTTGAAATGTATTTGGTTTCTTAACTCGCCACATTTATCGAGCCCTACCGTTTAGTTAATCCGCCCAATCTTGATCTTTTGCGCATTTCTATTTTTCGATGACGAGTGGAAAGATCAATTTACCCTCATGCTAATTTTTCTTCCACTTGTTTTTATTTTTGGTGTTCATGTAGACACATGCCCTTTTACTGAAAATCATTTTTCTCATTGTAATAAGAAATAAAACTAAAGATCGGAAAACGTGATATAATGCCAACAGCGCAACGAAATGTAGCGACGACTACTTTTACTACTTTTTCTTTATTCTTTATTTAATGATTTTTAAGTCACGAAAAACAATTTTCTTTTATAATCAGTGGTGTGGCTAGAATCAGATCAGATATGATCGGCCCGCTCACCCCGATCAACCCGAAAAACGTGCGATCGGGTTTGACAAGATTATTCGCGATTTTCCAACTTGGTCTCAGTCATCCAGACCAAACGGTAAGCTCTGGTATTGAAGCCAACCGTTTGGCCTGGGTAACCGAGACCAAGTTGCATTCTTCTTGCGGAGCCGGGACGCGTTCAATCCGGAAGACGCAACGCCATCTTGTAAAAGAAAGCTCAATGGGCGTTTCCTAGATATAGGAGCCTGGCTGGTATACGGGCCATCGATTATATTACATAAGTAATCGTTTCCTTTTAATTCGATTAGATGCCGGGATTAGATATTGTTGTAATTGTTGCCTATTGTTGTAAGAATGCCACATATTAATGGTTAAACAAACCATGGTCCGTTCTACGGGCACATAAGTCTGAACGGCACTAGTGGTTGCCTCGCTGTTGTTGCACATGATGCACGCAGGCAATGAAAATATAAGTACATGTCGAAATAAAAGAAGCGTACAGTTAAATTCTATGCGAATTGCGTGTTTACGACTAATAAAACGGTATATAAATGCTCTAACTTGATTTTCAGGAATTGCCCTTCTTCTCCTATATTCCTGATCAAACTCCAAATATGAAATGTAAAGTTCCAAGAGTTCTTATTATTTAGTAAGATTAATTGGAGTATAATCTAACCAATTTACCAATAGGAAATCGTGCACTTGTACTTGCACGATCTCATGTTGGACTAAAGTAAGAGGTTTGCTTTCTAGCATACGTGAAAATAAAAAAGTTTTAGCAGTTTTAGCAGTATGAAATTGTGCGCAACAAACCTGTTTACACTAGATGAACGTCTCTGAAAGAAAAACAGTTTTCAGTATATTTTCGCATCCTGGCGTCTAGCTGTGATACTTTTATTCTAAACAACTTTCTTCTTCAACCTAACGAGTTGGATCGAGAATTAAGAAAACATACTTATAATTCTTCGTTCGCGGGTTTTAGAAACATTGCCTTCAGAAAGTATATTTTGTTTCCTTTCCATTCTTTTCTATGCCTTCAGTTTTCAAAGCTGCATTCCCACAAAAGAGTTCCACTATAGTTAAACACAATTCTATCTCGTACAAGCTGAAAACCGTGACTCTGCTCACGACACAAAAAGTCGAATGTGAGAAAACAACCGATTTTCCACGTACGTCGACTAAAATTATGGCTCAAGTTTCTTTTTTTTTTCTAGCCCCCGCGTTTCTTATTTCTGACTACAGTTATTTGAAACTTGAACGAGATTCGAACTTGAGAAGGCCATAAAGCCTTCTATCGAATTCGAATTTAATGTCAGCAATCTTATGTACTACGTCAAGGCCAACACGAACTTCCTATTAAGTTTTTCAAAAACCTATAACAATTCTTCAACACTGCAACCTCTTTAACAATTTTTATGACAATACAACTAGGTTCTATACTAATAGTTTTCCTGAGCCGGCCAAATTCGTAATTTACTACTTAACATTACGACTTCGACATTGCTTGGTAACTATGGTAAGACAAAAAAACTAAGAAATCCAGAACACATCCGCTTACTTAACTATTTGTTAGCCGCTAACAGGCTATGGGATCACTAAGGATTTTTTTATTTCTGAACTTCAGGTATCAGAATCGGTTGTTGCGAAGGAAGCAACTGCTGAAAAAATCTGTTGGGAAGCCAATTTCAAGACTTTAGCAAAGGGCTGCTTTTACTCCGTCTTAATCCATGATATTTCAAAAACGAATAGCTGAATCATCGACGAACAAGTGCACATGGATGAACAACTAACTCTTCATTGTGAAATATCCTAGCTGCTGGCTCCACATGAGTACTATGTAGTCAATTACAATTGGCTTTATTATGGCCAACATTAACATTTCACTTTAACTATTATTACTTTCATGTATTACAAGTCTTCCTACTTTTTCCTTCAATACGGAGATCGTATTGCTTCGTTAAGAAAACACACGCTTGCCAAATTTAGCTGGTGAAAGGGGTAAATCTTCGGGAACGGGTACGGGCGTATTAGGATATTCCGGCTTCTTTACTCCTTCAGGTCTTGGTCTTTCTGTGTGATGAACTTTAACTTCAGAGAAGTAGCCAAAATAAGGACGTTCCATTTTCAAGTTGTCAAGCATGCATTTGTCAAACACAGCTTGTGTTTTACGACACCTGGTAAATATAAAAATTTAGAAATAACATAATGTGCAAGTTCAATATTATATTGGCCTTACGGTGAAAAGCTAAAATCAGTGCTGGAGCGGTCCAAGCAATTGGCAAACTGTGTGAACTCCAGAGCACAGTTCTTTTTAATCTTTCTGAAGAAATCCAACGAACAGGCAGTTACAGCTTTTCCTTCATTCAAGCATTGGCGAGGGTCCTTGTATTCTTGGCGACAAAGCATAAATTCCTTTGAATAAATTACACATAATGAAAACACTGTTTTTCCTGCAATTATTCACTGCTTGGATGGATAGAATAAGTTTCAGCCTGACCATATTTTAGAAATGTGTGGTGAGCATGTACATAACAATCGAATTCACTTACATTATTTGCATTTTCACATGCTTTTCCCATATGAAATGCTGCAGCTCTTAACCCGGGTGTGCTAACTTCTACCTCCTGAACTGTTAAATCTTCTTCACTCGGAAGGGATACATCCTTAGTGAGAACCATTACTAAAGTCCGGCGGATACCACACTCTCACTGCAATTTTCTATAATATCCAACAAGAAGCGAGTACGAAACTCATCAGCTGCTGGCTATCAGCTGTTTCCACTTGAAAACGCCATCTGTGAGGATTTTGAACATATTATGTTTGTGTTCACTTTTTTACGTTTTTTCGCTTTATTGTGTAATATGTATTAGACATCCAAATAACTTTTCGAAACATTGAACTATTTACTATTAACACCAATATGACGACCGAAAGGAATGTTACGACTATTCGAACTTGGTTCGTTTAAACTCATTCCTTCAATTTGAATCTTTACGTTTTCTAAAGATGATAGCGAGTTTCTGATCCATCCGAGAGCATAATTGCAACTGTTTTCCCACTATGCCACTGAAGACGGGCCATTCGCAAAGGTATGCTACTACCAGATCGCACACACGGAGGTAACGGATCAGTGGTGTATGTTTTCACACAGCGTGTTTGAACAGCTCCCAATCCAAAGACGCCCGTTGCAGCTTGCTGAAATGAGAAAAAATTTACAATATAGAAATACCTTGTCATTTAATTATAAAAGACAACCTAGCAATAATAAATCACAGCCCATGTACTTAAAACAAAATTATAAAAGTAATGATAATAATAATAATAATAAATAAAAAATAAGTTTGACAACATAAAATGGTTTACCTGCCAAAACGACAATCGGTTCTCCGTAGAAGAGTATGACGCCAAATTTTTACCGTCAGGAGAAAACGCACAAGCCGTTATTTCAGCGTTATGAGCTTGTATGTACTAGAAGGAAATGAAGACAAATGAGTTAATAATCGGAGTCAAATATCCTTATTGGAAAAACGTGAAAGAGTCTGTGTTACTTGGCACTTCTGTCCGCGGAGCTCGTACAAGGCGAGAGATCCATTTCGAGAACCAACAGCTATTCGACGACTGGAGGAACAATGTGTGATCTGGCTAAAGCGGCACAGGGAAGGGAATACTTCGGAGAGCGAGCGACCTTTCAAATGACCATGGTCCACGCAATGTAAAACAATATCCGTAACCTATACCAAGTTTATCATAAAAAATATATATGTTATGGATATTAGTCAACTACAAATGTGCACCAACTTCTAGGATTGACAATAGAATATTCCCAAAATTCTTAATTGACTAATACCATTTAACAAATACGGGTACGCCCACCCGTCGTACTGTACACCAGACATATTTCGTATGGTATGGGCAAGCAACTGAGGGCGACTCCAATTTAAGCAATCGCACACCTTACCTCTACGAGAAGATCCGAGATATCAGCTTGCATTTTATCGATTAGTAATTCAATTACTCTTAGTATCTCTGGTTTAGCTCTTGCTAATGTAGTATTAGCAAGGTTCACATTTAACGTCTGAGCGTTCTGTTGTAAAGTGATGTATCTTGCAACCTAGAACGATGGAATTTGGTTAGATTGCATAACTTTGTATACCTGACTTCGTCCATCACATTGTCGTACCTCTCGTGCCATTGCTGTGATGAAGGCGGCAGGTCTGGCAGTAGCTATAAGTGTAAGAGCATGGCGTGACGTACGGCAAGAATCTGCTGCCGGGCTAAGCGGAAGACCGTAACTCATGCTGTACGGCAAAGTATTGAAATGTATAGGAACTTACGTTTACTATAATGTCATTCTCAAATAAAAATACCACAAGAAGGAAAATTTAAAAACATGGGGACGTCAGGGTAAGCAAGGACGCCATACAGATGTATGGTAAATCTAACCTGGGAATTAGTTTGTCGCCCTCACAGCAGAGTTCAAGCATGGACAACAGCACTTTTGAAACGTCTAGATGCGGTTCCCACACTGTGAAACCACGTCCAATCAAATCGATGGCTGCCCGACGTAACGACGTATGCATAGGTAACTTTGGTGACGCTGGCGCCAACAACAGGTACGTCAATGCTTTACCTGAGAAAGGGATATACTTATTATCACGTTACTTCACGACATAAGCATTTTGAATTAAAAAAAAAACGCGGGGACGCACTAGTCAATCTTGCTAGATTTTGATTGGGTCCTAGACCAAAGCCTTCGACAGTCTTTCTTTTGCGCAGGTCCGTCTCACTTTTTCTCTTGCTATCACCGACATCTTGTCCAAATTCCGCTCCAATAACACCAAGTAATACTATCGACGTGGCCTGACGCCGTTTGAGCTCCATAGAACGGCTTGGCCGACGAAGTGCGACATCTATAATGATATGCAATCAATCGATTGAAAACATGAAAGGAAATGATGGGGACAAGATTTATACCTTCACCGTCATCTTCGTCATCATGATCCTCTTCCGCTTCATATTCTCCGGCTAAACGGGCTGGCGATCCTCCGTCATTGCCCCACTGCTGTGAAGGAACAGAAAGATTCTGATTACCAGATCCCGTAAGATTATTCGCGTTGAATCCAACGCTGTGCGATGGGCCTGCTATAGTGAAGGGATCTGCGTATGTCGGTAGAAACGTCGCCCAATGATCGACCACGGCTTTCCTGCCATCGACGCCAATTCGTTCTAATTCGGCGAGAAGAAGGGCTTGCGCTGCTTCCCTAATCTAACGAATAAACATGGCGGTTAAAAAATGTGAAAAATGCCAAACTGGACAACAAGTAGAAGATACCTCTAAACAGCGATCTTGCCAACGACGCGCAAGCATTTCTATTTGCGCCTTTCGGAAGGTATCTAATCCAGAACGGTTGCGTAGATGTTGAAATTCGCAGACTTTATCAGGCAACAGGACACAGTGTAATGTAGCCATTAAGCTCCACCCTTGTTTTGTTTGCACATCGTGGACAGTAAACGGTTCTTCCGCCTTTCTGTCGTCACCAGATCTCTTGGCATCCCTAAAGTTGACACAAATTGTACCATTTCAGTATGGAATGTAACTAAACATAATTCGAGTAGAAGACCAATTTCAACTGCATTATATATCACGAAGACTTAGTTACTTAAAAATATTGAAAGCTTTCATACCTTGGAGGGTATTGGCGAACGAGTTTTCCCTCGCTGAAAGCTGTACTATTCATAGACATAAGGGTATTCGATAATGCAACAATAGCCAGCAGATGATTCGTAGTTAAGGTACTCGATATTGACCAATGGCTTAGGGCTGTGAAATGCTCGACAGATTCGCCCGCAGGCCATGTAGGTAGCATCAGCATCATGTGCCCTAAACAATAATTTATCCTCAAATAATTTAAACGTTCACTGTAAAAAAATACTAGAAACACAAGCACACTATTTGAACAAAATTAAATAAAAAGATGATCGTACCAGAACGCGATATAAGACCAAAACATATAGGGCTTTTGGGTTTGGCAAGACCCAATCGGCTCTGGCACGCCTGATCCAAATCTTCGTCCAACGTCCAACCGTGAAGTAATGAAAGAAGGAGCTGTGCTATTTCCATTGTCAAACTCCAATCAGCAGGCAAAGAATTGGGAACTTGACGTTGACGTGTACTTCCGCTACTTCCAACACTGGCAGCATCTCGTTCGTCTTCAGTTCCTTATATTAAAAAAAAACTATTACAGTAAAAACTTTTTCTTATCTGGCAGCATATTAATGAAATAAATTCTTCTTTCTTCTAGATTCTTCACATAAGCCAAACAAATATTATCACCACGGTACTACCGACACGTAACTAGGAAACGACCCAATGGCTTGATAACCTTTGAAGAACCGGTTATGATCAAGAGCCAAGATCTCCACTAATACTTCTACTAGCCAAAATGCTGACAGATTCATTTTAACTCGATAAATGAAACATTTCCCTATGTATCTGCTTAGTGTTTTAAAATTTCAAAAACGCTAGAACTAAAAACAAAGTGTTACCTCTCTCCGGATATTTGGCGTTCAATCCATCATTCCTGGATTGGATTTTGTGTTGCATATTTTCCGCACTTTCTCGAACTTTTGCGAGAATACCTAGAAAAGAATGAAATGACCGATAAAATTTCATGGAATTTTTTTACTGGAAAATTTTCTACTTGTTAACATTGACTAAAAAAAGAATGCCATGATGCAGAGTTTCTACAACAAGTACCGTGTTTATCTTTGTCTTTAAGACGCCTTTCCATGTCTCCAGCTTTGTCCTTTACTTTGCCAAGGAAATCTAGTTTCCGTTTTTTTGGTGAGGGTGATTAGTAGTATAGAGGTACGTTAGCGGCAAAGTTTTCGGAGTAAAAATTTAAACAATTAAATTCTAAAGAACGTGTCAGTAGTACCTGCGATTTTCTTTTGAGCATCAGGGGAAGCCGAATGAGTTAGTGCCGCAACTTTTTGATATTCATTTTGGTTGATCAGGCCTTGAGTCTCCAGGGTATTTGGTGACATCAAGCTGTATTCCTCATGTAACAGTTGGACTAAATATTTGGGCATTAGTAGCGTAGGGAAACATAAATCTAATTTTGAATGGCTTACCAACTAGCGCTTCGGCATCAAAGAAAACAGCATGAAATTCTGTCTCACTCGAATGCGAACGGAGTCCTTGTATACTCAAAGGGACACCACGATCTTTTGAAAGATCTCCAGAATCTTGATTGTTTGATGCATTTGCGTGTTGTAGTTGATTAAGCCCTCTCTTTTTGGTTAGAAAATATTTAAAAAAAACGAAATTATTAAAACAACATAATCCGGGAATGCAAATTTTCTTCATCAAGAAAATTGACTTACAAGTGCGGCGTGACGAATAGCAGAAATGTTACGATGCTTGAGTCCCCGAAAAAAGTGAATGGCAGGATTTGCAAGTCCACCTTCTTGAAAACTGGGAATTACAGAAACACTTTCATCACACGCATTTAGTATTTCTTCCGCAGACATGCCATGGACTACCCGATCGAGTTGGCCTATTGATAATAAAAATTCCAATAACTTATACTAAGAGTCTGGATCGTTTAGCCATAAGCAAAGTGGAACTGCTTTGTTACCAGTTTCCATTTGCCATACGTAGAGAGTGCCATCTGCACAGGCGACCATCATAAAGTCGTCCAGTGGACGCCATTTGATGCACGTTACCGGAAAGAGGTGACGTGATGCAAGGAGAACGCACTTGCGTTCCTTTAAACTAATGAGGGACACAGAGTGGTCCTTAGCGACGCTACATATGCACTGCAGTATGCGCGGCTAAAAAGATCAAACCATAATACATTGGTTCTTTGTTCGTTTGACACGTGAAAGACATTTAAGCTACCGAAGAATTGGCTGGAGGTACAAGCAATTGCGCTATTTCTCCAACCTGAACGCAAAATTTTTGCAGTAACGTTCCAGACGAGATGTTCCATAAGCACAACGTAAAATCAGCGCCACCGGAAACTAGCTGTGCTGGATCATAGCGATTGTGTAATTGATACGGATAGAGCAAGCAAGTCACTCTGCCTGTGTGCCCATTAAGTGTGAGCACATCTGGAATATCTGGAACGAAAAATGAACATCATCAAATGTAGACCATTGACGGATTATAAAATTTTAATTTTAACCAGTAGAAGATTTCAATTGTACCAGTAAAGGTTTGTTGAAGTAGCAGTAACTTTAGCGTTGCAATGCCATTAAGGAGAACGATTGAGCCATCTGCTCTACCGCACACGAGACGATTTTGCGTTGTGATGTATAAACTAGACGTCACAGGAATGGTACTATCCTGAAACAAATAAATAAATGTGAATATTGCGACTTATTTTTTTAAATAATTTAGCTTACCATGTGGCTTAGGATTCCTATTGGTTTCGGATGAATCGCCATCCACGAATCAGAAAGACTGCTGCATGACTCAGACGTTATATCTTGGTTTAAAAAATAAAATCACGTCAACAGAAAAACAGAAATTATGCATCATTAAAGAATACTTGGCGGATTGTCAAAGTCAAGCTGCTGAATTTGTTCCAATTGATTGTCCGTAACCTCTGGAATGGTGAAAACGGAAACGTGACCATTGGCATCACCCCGTAACAAAAGTTTGACAAGACGGCCGTCCTCTTTGACAACCAAACTACAGCGGATGGAAGGTGGGCAGGGAAGTTTCTATTTTCGCAGTTTAAATTTAGATGAATAAATTTAAAAACAAAAGAAAATAGCCATTACTTGCTCATCAGATAATTTCAGAACGCAGTAGAGGAACGGCAAATCTTCTTCTGAAGATTTATTGTGGAAGTCCTTGCTCTCCACCACGCAACTGTAAATGTAGAGACATTACTGTAGTTTTGTTAAACAGAATGAATTTTGGTGTTGCTAGTCCACATTTGGCTACATTTAAAGCTACGCTTACGAGAAAAGATCATATGAACACTAACCGCAATGCATGTCCTTTGAGTTTGCTGAGAAACCAAAAAATAAAAATAATTTATCATGGGTGCATTAGAGAATCCAAAATTAGCAATCCTAATGAGTATTCGTGAAAGCAATTAGGAACTAAGACATATCCAAGTACGGTGAACATGACAATGGTCTTACTTTTCTTAGTTTCAATAGCTTTACAAAGTAAGGGCAGACAAAGTTACTTGGTAGGTAGTCGGTACACGAAGGCTGTTCCTTTAGTGTTCCATACAATAATCCGGTCAGTAGCCAAAAAATCTCCGCCAACCCATGATTCGCCTTGTTTTGATGACATGGAGCATAGCAACGAGAAATCACCAGCATCATAAATCTTGTGTGCATACAAAAATTAGTAGTAATAATATGGTTCGCGATAGTGTTAATAGAGATGTTTGTTAAAAATAGATACCGAAGGCATAAGATTGACAAATTTCCTTGTCAGGAATAATCAATTTTTACCTGCCAATTTTTAGGACTGACAATAATAACAGTCCTTTGGTTATACAAGCAACATGTCATTGACGTTGCATTTAAACAACGAATTTGTTTGCTCTCGTGCTCCAAAACAGGTTCACCTGAGCTGTTCAAATCCTGGGTGCCAACCGTCCAGACCTTAACGACTCCGCTGGTGGTCAACCCCAATACGACATCATCTGAATGACACATGTGAAAGGCAATAAATTTTAGCGACAAAGATTCGTTTAAAAATAAACCTCCGGAATAGGTATACCCTGTCTTCGCGTCGGGCGTAAAACATGAATCGCTGCCATCCAATCTGGATGCACGCGACTTGTCAGGTTCATTATTATTTCTAACGTAAATGGGTCGATTACAAGGATCTCCGGATAGTTTCCAATACAAAACAGGGATGCATCTTCGGTTCCTCCAAAGGAATATGACTATTTTGAGCAGTATAGAAACAATGAGCAAGCATCTTTCAATAGATCATGGACAAAGTATTTTACCTGGATATGGGAGTGAATTTGATATAGCTTAACAGATTCAATACATTGGCCATCAATTAAATCCCATGTACACATTTCTCTATATAAAATTTTAAAAACCATTAAAATACTGAAAAAAAAAAAAAAATATTTGATTAGCTAAGTATCAAACCCATTTTCAGAGGAGCTAACAATACACTCCATTTCTAGTGTGTTTTTTGCTGCTACCAGACACACAATTGGAGCTGTGTGACCTACCAAAAAACACTTCGGAGTAGCCTGAAACAGTTTTTAAAAATTAGTAGCAACATATGAATTTGATGGCCACATTTTGCAACTTGCTCTTGACAGTGCATACACCAGCAATTGCAACCTATCACCTTGGAAATTCAGTCAAACTACTTTTGGCCAATAAATAAAGTAACAATCTAACATACATTCCAGGATTAACTTCCAGAGAAATAATATTCTCAGTAAAGTACCTTGTATGTTTTGGGATCCATAGCCCAAACACATAGTTGACCGTCATGACTTCCAGTCACTAATGTGCAATGGTCATGAGATATTTGAATTGCTGAGATACAATGAGATGGTGGTGTCTCTCCCCTAATAAAGAAACACAGTGTTATGACAGATTTTTCGGAACACTAATACTGTCTTATTTTTTTTTTTACCATAACATCATGGGAATAACAAGATGAGGAGACACAGGCCCAGCCATGTTGTTTTCTTTCTAAATTGAATTACATGCAACTAAAAAAATAAACAAATAAACTCTAAACTATATTTTATGGTGAAGCTAGCTAAAACTTTCAGTTCAATAGTCGGGCTAAAATCAAGTATTTATTTTTCCCCTTCGGCACTAGTTTCTTGATTTCCCAAGCACTAGGATTGTATAATAATCGATGTTTTGCTGACAGCTGATCGAGCACAACTGACAGTATAACTATGGCCTGAGGCGCTGAACCTCACCACCAGTAACAAATCGCATATTTTATTTATTTTTATTTATTTAAATGGTTTTTTTACCTTGGAGTTGATGAAAACTTAAGAAATTTTCTAACTGTGCCTATAGAAAATTATTACTTTGATAACTTTCCGATTTAACAAATGAAATTCAAGATAATACGGGAATATCATGATATAGCATTATATTTAAAAAATTTCTGTGTATTTTACTTAATTTTTGGTCTGTTTAGATACTATAAGAATTTAGATTAATTAAGATTTAAGAATGCATCCCTAGTGTAAATCAAGAAGATCCTAGGGTTGAAATTTATTTCTCAAAAAGGCAAACCTCCGAACGAGACAGGTATTACAATGAAAAAGAATGCTTCGTTTGTTCTAAACGCTACACTCAGAATGGCGGAAAGTTGTATATAATTAGTTATGGCGTAAAGATGGCTGTTTCAAGAAGTAAAAATGTTACGTCCAGATTGATAGGAGCTTCCATACTAGACAACTTCGTGGTGAGACGAATTGGCTGACTGTGAGGTCCTTCTTGACTGCGCGGTAATCATTGCATTTCAAAGCTTTGTGGAGTGACTTTCAGAAACCGATTCATCTTTTTAGAACAAAAGGTCAAAGAATGCTAGGACAACAGTTTGTTAAGAGAGAAACATAAATGCATACATTTTGCTTAAAAACTCTTCTTCGCTGCTGCATCAATATCATTGTTTGGTTCCCTAGTGACATTGTCATTTGTTACGTGCAAAATAAATTTCCTTTTTGACCAGGAAGGAAGGAAAGACGCTGTACCATCGCCTATCGGGGAAATTATTCTCATTGGGACATCGAAAAAAAAAAAAAAAAGATTCGAACAACGTTTCTTAAACGTTATGACACCGACGTTGACTGGTATTTCGAGTAACATGGGTAAACAAAAATTAATGCATATTTTTATTAACGAATGGCAAGCTTGTATTTGCACGATGTTATGTACAGGTAGAATATAGTGATGCTGAGAGCGGCAATGTTAATGTGTCACAGACAATTTCACTGGGTTGGCCGTATATTTAAACGATAGACTAGTAATATTTGGTTTTTGCTTTCAGAATTGTTTCTTCTTATAATGGAGTACTTTTTTAGCTGAAATTCTTGACTGCATTATTATGCTCATTCCTGGTATCCTCTATATTCTAGTCGTTCCTCGAATTAGAAACTATTTAATTATGGTGGCAAGTTTGTACCAACAGCGTCTAGGTTGTCAGATGTTTTAGCTAAACAGTCCAGAATTCAGATGTTGCATGTTTAATGTTAGTGCCAAGATGGCAGCACTAACTTGCAAGATTTTGCTAAAAGAGAATACTTTATGTTATATTTCTGTCCATTACTGCGTTCACACCTTACTTGCATTTGTCCATTCTTGGAGATATAACATTTTCCGTTGTCGAAAAATTCGTTCTCAATGAACATTAAAATTATCCCTACAGAGCCAGTTTTGTATTTTTCGTCTGTTTCCACACTGTCAGACATTGTATTGATCTACGCTCTCTCCGATGTTGTTGCAAATTAGTACTGCCAATGATCTTCGGTTTTCAAATAAATTTCCAGAATATTTTACATTAAAAACTAAGTATAATTCTTTGCACTTTACCACCTCCCTAATTATGTTAGTAAGAATTTAGTAAATCGTGAATTTATCATGGAGGAAGTTGCAACGTTGCCGCTTTGCCTTCTTCCCCATGCCAACCATTTTGTCCTCTCATTCACTTCTTCTGTTGGTGTGCCAGGAGTGGAGTCGGCACCATGAGGTAAAGCAGTTTACAGCTATTACATGAGTTTTTTCTCTATCCCTTGATCGTATTTTTGTACCATGCTTACTCACTGTGTTTGTGGAAAACATTTTTGTTTGTTTTTTTACTGGATTTTGAGCTTAACGGCATTGATCGACGAGCTAACGTATAGTCTTTGTACGTCAAAAAGGGGACTCGTACCATTTTTGTTTTCTTGATGGAAGTGGTAGTTAATCGTTGGTTGATGCCATGACATCCATTCTGCAAAAGCTTTCAAACTGCATTATTGAATCTTTCCTTGCATTGTCTATCATGTTGTGTTGTGATAAAAGTTCTAATCATGTTCTCTTTCATGTTGCAGCAACCTACGTCTCCAGAAGAGGCTCTCTGCCTCGGTTATGAAATGTGGCAAACGAAAAGTTTGGCTTGACCCCAACGAAGTTAATGAAATAGCAAATGCTAATTCAAGTAAGTGGAGTAACCAATTGCCTAATTTGTTTCATTATATTGTTTCATTATATGAACTGATTATCTTTAGGACAAAACATTCGTAAATTGATCAAGGATGGTTTGATCATCAAGAAACCAGTTGCTGTCCATTCGAGAGCACGTGTCCGTAAGAACACCGAAGCACGCCGCAAAGGAAGACATTGTGGCTTTGGTAAGAGGAAAGGTACTGCGAACGCGCGTATGCCCCAAAAGCTCCTCTGGATTCGTCGTATGCGAGTGTTGCGTCGTCTCCTTAAACGATACAGGGAAGCCAAGAAAATCGATCGGCATTTGTACCATAACTTGTACATGAAGTCAAAGGGTGAGTGTTTGCTTTGAACAAAAATTGGAGCTAGTTTTATGTGTTATCTTGCTATTAGGTAACGTTTTCAAGAACAAACGTGTATTGATGGAATTCATCCATAAGAAGAAGGCCGAGAAAGCTCGCAGTAAGATGTTAAGCGATCAAGCTGAAGCTCGACGAACGAAGGTGAAGGAAGCTCGTAAACGACGAGAAGACCGCGTCACTGCTAAGAAGCAAGAGCTGATCCAGGCTTTCCAGAAAGAGGAAGAGGGCAAGAAGTGAAACTGAACTGTTCAATTGTTGAATCTGCCATATGATTTTCTGTTTACATGGATGCACGTCAATATGTCGGATAACAATACAGTTGGTTTCCTTTACGTTTTGTTTTAGACTGAAACGTCTGATTTACTGTATTACTTGGAAACGTCATGTGGTGTTAAAATGCTACGGAAATTATTCCGGTTAATAATGGTGTCGAGGTTTTCCGTTCTGTTAACATTTGACTGTCCGATCACGAGCAACAATCATTGTTGCGTCAACGATGAAAACTTTTTAAAACTTGGGTAATATTCACTGACATTAATAAAACGCATCACAATTTGACCATTTATTCCTAAAATGACCAGACAAACATCACTACGTTCGACGCTTTCTACTTAACCGTCTAGTACTCAACGTGTCGTTCCTGCTGTGCTTAACAGGATTCGACTTATGTACAAAACGATCCGATGCCTCAAATGATTCTTTTTCACAATCTTTCTGGAACTGCCATTCTTTCTTCAATTCCTCCAACATTTTAGGTGTTAAAAGACCTTCGGAAAGCAAACGATCGGCTATTCGTCCATGTGATGACAGCGGGTTACCTCTGGCCATTGCATTGCGGTCATCTACAAGTTTCAGTAAAAAATTACAACATGGTTGTATAATAAAAGATAATGGGATCATCATTTTTTACGTGAATATGAGGGTTTCTTTGCAAAAAGGGCAGATCGGTTTTCTTCTGCCTCGACTGCTTGGCTAGTACCACTGCTGACTTTAGTTTCAGAATTGATCAAGAGCCGTGTAAGTTGAGCCACACCTGCTTGAATTAAACAGTCAAGTTCCTTTTGCATATCACGAACGAAACTGGCGTCCGGAAACAAGTCCTATTTAACAACAAAAAGAAATTTTAAAAAGAGGATTTTGCATTTTTAAACTAGAAACGATAAACTAACCTGGAAACGATAACTCAACCAGAGATAAAGATCAAGTACATCGAAGACCGATTCGAGGTGAACTAAATCTAACAGTGTGTTCGGACAAGCAAACGGTAAGCCGATCTGTCGACCCAACCAATCTGATAAACGTTGAAGTGTTATATACAACTATGATAATGTTTCAAGTATAAGATTATCTTACCAAATGAAAGAACTTCGTTTCTGCTATACTGACGTGCAAACTTCAAAAACATGGAGCAAACGAATGGTATTTTTCGATTGATTGGTGCACAGCAAAACACATAACGCGCTCGTAGAGGAAGAGGCACATGTTGAATCATGTCAGCTAAGAATTTGAAATCATCAATATTGCAAATGAAATAAAGGGAATCGTCAACCGTTGACAGATTCACAAATATATCTATCAAATTGGATAAGTTCGCATGCGGCAAATGATAGGCATAGAGCTCAATTTGCTCAGCTGTTGGATGCAACCCAACTTGGGTGATAGGCTCTGGGTGCTGAGATAACAGTCGCTTGAGAGTGGGTAAGTCTTCATTCTTCATTGTTGTAACATAACCAGTGGAAAACTGAGTCCCATAACGACCAGCTCTTCCCGCAATTTGTAAAGCTTGGGAGGTGGTGATTGTATCCATTTCCTTCTCTCCTTTTTCATTAACTGTAGGTTTGATCAGGGAATTGAATATGACGCGGCCAATATTTAAATTTAGTCCCATTCCGATTGCATCGGTCGCCACCAAGACTTTACAAGAATGATCAGGATCATTAAATTTCTTGGCTTGTGCCAATTTCGTTCCAGGGGGTAAACTCCCATATATGACAGCACATTCTTTTCCCATAGCTTCGATTTGTCGTGTAGCCCAGAATATATCTTGTTTGTTGAAACATACCAGACAGTCACCGGGTCTGATTTTCTCAAGAGTTCCAAGTGAAGACTCTTCTATTATTAGTTCAGTAAGACGTTTGTACCGACGCAGTTCAACTTCTTCACTGGCACTCAAGATAATCTCTTTTACAACATCAATCGCCGCAGCTTCACCGCAAACATGTACCTCCTCTGCAACAATGCCTAATAACGCTCTAGTCCATGCCCAACCTCGACTAGGGTCTTTCAGCATTTGAATTTCATCAATGACAGCTACCTTAGGAACCAAAACAATAGTTAAGTTCAACACCCAAATATAGTTATGCAAAGCACTTGAAAACATACCTCATATGGAGTGTTCACTGAGACCATTTCTACAGTGCATGACACATGGGAAGAAGGAGTTTTACTAATGTTGGCAAAGTTTCTTTCTTCTCCAGTAACTAAATCACAGGGAACACCACGATGATTGCTTTTATAAAAAACTTCAGATGCTAGCAATTTCAAAGGTCCACAATAAACCCCTGATTTTGAGCTAAAAAAACGTTCGAGTGCATGATAAGTTTTCCCACTGTTGGTTGGGCCAGAATGAAATACAATTTTTCTTGTCAATGCCCTTGCTTCTGGGTACCTGATAGAACAAACATTCTTGTCACGATTAATTTTTTGACAAAATAATTTCATAGTTACCAGTTTGCCGGAAGCCTAAGGTCAGAGATTTTCTTCAAGTCATCAAGGCATTCAAGATGAGGAAACACTTGTTTTGCATGCCGAATAAAGTATGGCAGCAAGCTGTCTAGATGACAAGCTCCTGCTATAATATCACTGAATGTGACATGTAAATCAACTGGTAACTTGTCTATTTCAAGACAGAACTTCCTAAAGCTGAGATATGTTTGATGGTAAATATAATCTGAAAATAGTTTTTAGGTTAGTTTTGATCAAGGAAAAAGAATAATGAAAAATCCTGTTCACACACTATCAATTCCATTCTCTATTGCAGCAGCTTTAATTTCTCTTCGTTGATAAAATTTTGACAACCATTTCATCACTTCTTCTTTATCTAGTTTTCCAGTTAATTCGGCTCCAACATTTAAATCGTCTGGTCCAGATTTTACAGGCTGCGGGACTATTAATTGTGAAAGTGTTGGCATCGTTTTTTTCTGTCTTATAATCCTATGGTAATTGGTATGGGAAAATACCCGTCTTCCAAAATACTTTGCGATTCCATTCATAAACATGGTGATTTAATGTAGGTAATTTGAATCTGAGACAACTTTTCAATCTCAGTTTGTAAACAAGCCGACTAAAACGGGCTTCGAACCATGCTTAGAAATAATGTTTGAATTTTCCGAAGGGAGTGTTTGAGTAAAATGTGGAATGAGTTGCTGCAGGGTAAAGTAGGTAAACGTGGGAATTCCCTGCGGTTCGCTTCTAATCATTCAGTCCATACTTCCTCGTAGTTGTAATGGGAATTCTTTGATTGAGATTTTCTGTTGGTTCTGCGTTGTTTCTCTTATTCTACGACCACCGCTGGGACACAGTCTAAGCTAGATCAACCACCGACTATACTTTTTTTATTCAGTTGATTTTTATTTGGGATTATAAAACCATGTTGTGAGCACTTTAGTAGTCGCACGATTCAAGGCTTATTTCATTTTCTTTTTTCCTCTATTAACTTCCAAAAAATGATCCTATGAAACGAAAGGATAAAGTAGCGATAAATCATAGTACTATCCACCACACATGGTGGTGGGCGTGACAAAATCATATTGGTTTTTCTAAACTGGTTCATGATCAACCATGGCTCTGATCACAGTACAGCGGACCTGATCGATCAGGGGAGAACAGGAAAAGCACTACAACGTGGAGGTATGTAAAGTGTGGAGTACGAGGTAGGCAAAGTGCGTAATTTCTGTGGCTATTACGCATGAACATGTAAAAGGGAATGAATCGAACAATCTTGTTTGGTAGGCCGCACGGTCCGCACGACGTTACACAATCAGTTTGGTTTTCAGCTTTGCCAGATTGAAATTTTCCCTCTTCTCGGTTTTAGTTGTATCGGTAGTTATATCAATGGTTATCTTATTGAACATTAGCTTTCACTCCTGATTGTCAACAACCGAAGTTTTGTACGTGTACTTAGTCCAAAACTACTTTAGATACATTTACGTATTTTTCGGTATTTTTTTCAAGTTATTATCCCAATGTCTAGACGATCAATATTCCATTGTTTAACTATAACAGATACGCTAGCAGTCGTTATAGTTTCAAATCCCTTGATCTGCTTGCGGGGATTTTTATTGAAAAACGAGTAAGTGCGCCTTCAGTTTGTACAAAAATTGGATGAAAACCTTATCACCTGTAGAAATGAGCGGAAACGGACTGATAGTTTAAAGTTCGAGGTATCAAATATATCTTAACGTGCAGAGCAAGAGTAGAATAATTGAAATTTGTAATGCCTTTTGGTACATGTGTATGCATGAATTTAAAATTTTCCGTTCACTTATCGTTTTTTAACGAAAAAGATCGTCCTGTTCCTTGTTTCCAGAAGGCAATAGTTTCGCGCAAGAGCCGCCATTGGAGCCACTAGTGTAACTATCGGAAAATAAAAAGTTCTTTGAATCCGGTGTTGCCGGTACCGGCAAATGCGATAGGGATCCGTCGGGCTATCTATATCTAGTAAGCTTCAAAGTGTGGGCAATGTCTGTGCGCCGTAGCTGCGGCAGTGAGCTGTGAGGAGTGACGGAATCCAAGAGAGAGTGTACATTAGTCTTGAGAAGCAGTTATGCTCTACATAGTCTCCCTTTTCAGAAATATTTGTGCCTCTTTTTTGGAAACAGTGAATACGGATTACTGAGCAGACAGCTTGATTTTTAAGGTGAGCCAATTCACGGTGATTGTTAGCGACAGCGAGTACACCACTATGTTCGTTGACAATCATTTAACTACTTTACCATATAAAGCTATATCTAAACTGCACACCTTTTCTCTCTCTCTTTCTCTCTCCCTCTCTCTCTATATTGTAAAGCAAGACAGGTTTTCTATCCTATAGAACGATTTTTTTGGAAAATTGTGTTGTTGACGATGCTGTAAAGAATACGAACCTGTATGATTCTAGCAGACTAATAACTAACACTTGAATCATCATATATTCTTTTCATTTTTAGTACATTCTTGTATTCACCTGTTTGCAGATACCTGTTGTAGATTTAATTAATTTTTTAAGACGCATTTTATTGAGAATTAAACATGGAATGCCTACCAATTGTTATTAGGCAAACAATGTCTTAAAAGTATAAAGTTAACTCTTAAAAATGTGATTTTGCTTTGAAACTAGATTTTCTATAAGACTAAGTGTTGCACCATGATTAGAAGTATGGATAGTAAATTTGCATTAGGTTGTGGCTTGAATTGCTAACATGTTGCATTCGATTAGTCGTTTGGCTTCACCAAGCGATTGTCAACGAACCGTTGACCTAAATAAAAGGGAGCAACAGGTGTGCCAACAGAGCAATGAGGATATTTCAGTTTAGTTTAGGAAGTGAAAAGTAAAAGGGAGGTACTGACAGTATACAACACGCTCAAAGGATTTTGAATCTCGATTGTTACTATTAATATAAAGTTAGAATTCACTGCGAATTTTTTGGGGGGAGGCTGTTCATTGAAGCGTCGAAGAAAACCTGCGTAAAACTCCTCTGGTTTACTTTGGGAAGCTGGCAGGGCGAGCGTGGGAAGGTTGCTGGCTCTTTCCCAATGGAATTCAAAGTCATTGGGGCGAACCAGGGCTGTTGGGAAGTCCCAACAGACATTTTTTCCGATCTGATCTATCAGGAACAAACTTGTAAATTCCGAATTCTTTTGAGCGGGAAAAAAGCTTGAAGTGTTCGTCTAAACATTGTTTGGTTGTAAAGTAGTTTTTCCTCTTATTCATCAACGTGTATGCCTGCAACCGTAGGGTGGTACTTATGCAACAACAGATTTCCTCCATTAAAATCATACTCGAAAGCAGGGAGAAAGTTGGAGTTTCTTATTCGTTTTTTTTAGCATGCTGTTGAGTTTTACGTAACAAAAATCAAATTGGTGTGCACGTTTCTGCTGTTCTGAGACTTCTGACCCGCCTTTCCTTAAAAAAAAAAATATGAATTCATTGTAAACTTGATCTCAGTTGGAATTGTTTTTATTCTATTATTTGTTTTTCTTTCCTTTTGCTTAGTATGGCGATGGAGAACGATCAGGATCTCCGTGATCGTATAAATTCTTTAGAAAAGAGGCTAGACGACCAAAATGATGAAATGGTGTGCCTGTAAGTTATTAATCATTTTACTATGAAATTGTGTCACCTTGTCTAAAAACTTGTTAATTTATCAAGTCGTTCCACTTTGGCTGACGCGTTGCGTCGAATTGGTGCAATTGAAACTCGGAGAGGTTAGTAAACATCCTGTATTTATGTCTAATTGCAAACAGGATGCATTTCACTTCAAAATCTCGTTTTTAACTGTTCTAGGTCCCAGCCCGTCCAAAGAACCAGTTCATCGTCGTTTGGCTCAAAGCGTGAGCTCATTGACAGACTGCAACACGCCTATCTCATCTCAAATACCACGAGACGTGTCACGACGTCAATCATCCTCTGCTAATGCGCCAATCGCACACAGCCGGAATTCGAATATGTCTCGGTCAAATGGGTCACTAGTGTCCGAATGCCCAAGCTCTAGCAGTGCGTCGCCTGCACCGTCACCGTCTCCGACATCACGGCCACAACATGGTATACTCTCCCGCTGAAAAACTTTGCGTCTTCATTCGTGACATAGACCCTACGTTTGTTTTCCGTTCATCAGTACAGTTCAACAGTTTGATTTCCGATATTGGGCACGGTAGAACCAGAACGCCTAATTCTTCTATGCGAACATCGTTTGTGTCAACACCGAATAGTTTGCAAACCGCTAAACGGTGGAGTTCAACCAGTGACTTTGTACCCACTAACGGTCTCATGTCAAGGTGATTTTTAAAATCTTCATTTATGTTGTCGTAGTCAAGCTTCTTTTAACCTAGTCTGAACCCTTTCCTTGTGATAGAAAATCAGATTCCAATTCGTTGCTTAACCTCAACGCAAAAAATCCTGTTGGAAACATGACGAGATATGGGTAAGTTGCTTCAAATTTTACAATTTCACGCGAAACCCGAAATTTTGTAGATTAACTAACAACTTAAAGCACTAAAACTTTGGACAACATGTTTTCCCTATCAAAGGTTTATCAAAATAAAACTCACTATCTCCAATTGTTTGTAGGACGCGCAGTGCCGTTTACAGCAGTGACGAAGGTTTCGTCAAGTTTCCCTTTAAAGGAAATTATTGCACACCATCCGTTTTATAGACTTCAACTTTTGCGATAACTTATTTGCTTATTGCTATACGTAGGTCGCAACATCAATCTTTACATTCCCAGCGCACAACGGGAAACATATTCGTCGTCGAAGACTTTGCCACTCCCGGATGCAAAACTAAAAATGGAATGGGTGTATCCTTTTTAAACGAAAACATAATTCCTACTGAATAATTAGCCTTTAAACTTAAACCATTATTTACATAACAATATCTTTCTTGTTATACCGTAATCACGCGATCCGATAAGAGTGTTATTATTTGAAGTTTAAGAAAACAAGCACATTTTATTCGCCTTGACTCTGATCGTTTTGAAGTTATGGATATCGCGGAAAGGACTGCCGATCAAATTTGTATCTTATTCCAACCGGCGAACTGGTCTACTGCATTGCGGCTATTGTCGTACTTTTCGACGCCGAAGAGCACGGTACTGAATTTTACAGCAATGTTACAGTGAATTTTTGTTTACATTATGTGTTAACTGCTGTTCAATTTCTAGGACAGCGATTTTATCTTGGCCATACTGGCGACGTGAAATGGTATTACCTTCACCTATATTTTTTTAATCTCATAAGAAAATCTGTAACTTTCGCTTCGGCCCTTTTTTGTCAATATTTTCTCTCCCTATGATTCAGCTTAGCTGTTCATCCCAACAAGTTATTGATTGCGTCCGGCCAAACAGCTGGTCGTGATCCTTACGAAGGCACGGTAGGTCTCCACGTCATCGTCAAATTACCTTTTTTGGAAATTCATTATCCTAGAACCATTTCATGTTCGGGTTGTTTTAGCCCCATGTTCGGATATGGAATTCAGTCAGCCTTCAAACCCTTTTTGTCCTTGGGCAAGGAGACTTTAGCAAAGCTGTTTCATGCGTTGCATTTTCAAAAGCGGTATATATTCTACGATTTCGTATTCAAAGTTAATACATGTATTAAATGATTTTACTTTTATAGGATGGTGGCAGCATGTTACTGATTATAGATGAGTCGCCAGACCAAACGTTATCCTTGTGGGAGTGGCAAAAGGGGGAAAGAGGGCAAAGGATTGCGGAAACAAGGGTATTGTTCATACTAGTTGAAATAATTTCGGCCATTGTCATATGCCCATTCATTGCTGATATCTTCTTTTTTTGTAACTTACGTCGTCATCATGCGTGTAGTGCTCTTCGGATTTGGTAGTGGCAGTTGAATGGAATCCCGTTCCGAGAGAACGTTTCGCCTTTGTTACTAGTGGAAAAGGACACGTGTGTTTCTGGTCCCTCGAAAATGGTACATTAGGCCGCAAGCTAGGCGTCTTCGAATCACGTGATAAGCCAAAATATATTACCTGCCTGGCATTCGCTGATAACGGAGACGTACGTACTAAAATTATCTATTTTTAGAATATCCATTGTTTTATTTCGAATTTCTTGTTTTTTCACTCTAGTGCATTACCGGCGATTCCAATGGATCTCTCATAATTTGGTTAAAAGGTAATATAAACACACATACAAAAACAAAATTATTTCCTACTTAGTTCGCTTCCTTTTCGCCCTTGCTTTAATAGAGTAAAGGGAAAATATTTTTACATATGCGTTCATGCCTTTGTGTTCTCTTTATTGTGTGACAATTAATATTCTTATCTATCTATTAATAATTCTTTCTAAACGATAACGTTTTCCTTCATTTAGGATCAAATGTGGTTCAGAAAACCATTCGTAACGCGCACGAAGGACCCGTTTTCTGCTTGCTTACCCTAAAAGACGGGCGGCTTGTCTCCGGAGGCGGTAAAGACGGTCAACTAGTTCTCTGGGATTTGCCATCGTATCGAAGGACGGGATACATTACAGAAGTAATACCCGCAATCTTTTTTTCTTTTTTTTTGACCTATCTTACCCTTCCCGTCTAGGCTTCTCATTACCTTTCGTCCGAATATTCGAAATTTCAGCGATTTCTTATTCGTTTTATTTTTCCCTACTTTTTACGAAATAAAATTTAGATTCCGGAGAAGTATGGAAATGTGCGCGTTGCCGTTCAAGGAAAAGGATCGCACATCTTAGTCGGCACGACGCGGAACTGCATATTGAGAGGCAGCTTTGACATACCATTTACACCTGTACGGTATCACCTGATAGAATCGCGAATAATGTTTGACATGAGGAGAGCCCTTATTAATAAAATATTACCCGCTGCTATTTACAGTTAATGGTTGGTCATACGGAGGAATCAACGGGCTTGTGCGTTCATCCCTCACAGTCACAGTTTTTGTCTTATGGCTACGATGGACGACTTCAGCTGTGGGACACCATGAGTCGTACCATAATTTGGGGCAAAGATATCGGAGACCCGATACAGTCAGCCTGTTTTTCGCCTGAAGGCCAAGTCCTTGTTATTGCCAGCACTTCTGGAAAATGGTTTGTCATGGATTCACAGACCCGAGATATCTATGCAACGCATATGGATGGCACTGAGCCAATTCAGGTAACTAATTTGATGTTACTTTTTTAAATTTTGTTAATCGTAATGCATGTTGTGTCCATTTAGGTAGCGAAATTTTCGCCAAATGGCAAGATGTTGGCCATAGGATCCAAAGATGCATCAATCTACATCTACCAAGTCTTGGATAAATATCGAAAATATTATAGAGTGGGAAAATGCGTGGTAATCCATGATTTAATACTTCGTAGTTTCTTTCCCTGCTGCCTTTCATACACCAGTGGATAATAAATATTTTAAAATTGCTGTGACAGGGCCACACGGGATTTGTCAGCCAAATGGATTGGGCCTGCGATAATTTACATCTTCAAACAAATTCTGGAGATTGTGAATTACTATATTGTAAGTAAAAATAGAAAGCGAGACATGAGGCTTCATATGATGACTATTATTGCAGGCCTAATCACTAATTTTATCTCATCGACAATCATTTTCTAGGGAATACAGGAGTTTGCCGTCAAATAACGCAACCGTCCAGTATGCGAGATATGGAGTGGGGCTCAGTTACGTGTCCAATTGGCCCCACCTCTTTCGGAGTTTTATCCGAAGGAAATGAGGGAACTGACGTCAATTCATGTTGCGCATCTCATTCCAGGAAACTTTTAGTCTCAGGAGATGATGGAGGTCGCCTTAAGTTATTCACGTATCCTTCATCTCAACCCAAAGTATAACCCAGTTTTTATCTTTTCTCCACCTTTTATTATGACATTGACAACGTTGCTTTCTTTTTTTTAAATTAACAGTCGCCTTGCCATTCCTACCAAGGACACAGCAACATTTCGTGCGTTTGTTTCTTATCAGATGATACACGAGTTTTGTCGGCTGGAGGCCGAGATTCATCAATAATTCAATGGACTGTAGAAAGTTCGTAGGGTCATCCTGGGTATGAAATTTGAACGTGAAGGTGAAATGGGAAGTTTATTGCCTTGCCACGTTTGTTGTGCTATATTTTTAACGTTAATTTACAGATCTTTTATTCTTGAAAGAAATAATATCCAATGCACTAATTTTGTAGCTGTATTTCATCATTATCGTGTATCATTCCGTTGCCTTTTCTTTCCAGCAACAAATCCACTAATGCCGAAGCGGAGTCGCCACTGTTGAGCACTGCTAATTTGAGAGCTTCTGCTAGTTCATTCGCATTAGGAGTGCTCCAGCGGTCGAGCGTGTGTTTCAGAATTTCACTGGAATAATCTCCTTGATTAGAGGCAGCTAAAAGAACTGGCATGAAACCATCAAGGGTCGATCCGTCGTATTGATTTGCTCCGTGTTCTAGAAGAACCTTGGTTATCATTGGGGACGAAGGATATTCATTGCCAGCTGCGTAATGAATAGGACACAATCCCACCGTGTTCACAGCGTTTGGATTTACTCCGTGTTTCAAAAGAACTTGCACTATTTCAGCAGCTCGGTCACCCTCATTCAAAGCTGCCCAGTGCAATGGTAATGATAGCTCTTTAATGACTCCGTACCGTTCCAGAAGAATTTGAGTCAGTTTAGGCCCGTTATCAGCAGTGCTTTGAATTATCTCGCCGAGCAGGGATGGGGCATATCTTCCAAGCTGGTCTAATATCGCCGACCATTCGCGTTCTGTTACAGTTTGCCACCAATCCAATGATTGCTTGATCTGTTTTTGAGGAATTGTTGTAATGGTCCAAATATTTCTCATTCCACAATCCGTCAACGAGTTCCTTTTCACAAAACAAACTGCTCCATTTTATTTGAGGTGATCTATATGCAGGTATATAGTTGAAGTTAATGAGAACCTTCCAACAAAGAAATCTGTTTCATGATATTTCGCTTAACAGATGGCGCTGGCGACGGTAAACAAACTAAAATAACTTTGATTGCATTTTATTCAGAAACTACACCACTAACGGAAAAACTAATGCGATATTTCTGAATCAGCGTTGAACGCTGATTATTCTGGCGAGTTCATCCAATTCCATGAAACTAATTTTTTTCGGATTTCGACAAGAGTGAGAAAGCCGTGGGAAAATTCCCACGGTAGTTTTCTTCGTTTATTTGAAAAACTATAAGGCCCATTGAAAAATAAACTAGATTTCCGTGTTTCCCATTCAATTCTGCATCGAAATCATGTATTTTAAGCCAAATTTAAAATTTGGCCAAAAGTGAAAAAGTAAGAAGGCTATATAGCCTTCTCGCTTTTTCAATTTTCGTCAAATCTTAGATTTCATTAAAATTACATTATTCCGATTCAAAATTGATCGCTGATCACGAAAATGTGGTATATTTTTATATTAGGCTTTTAGTTTTTGAATTAACCGTAAAAAACAGAAAGTCGGGCTTATATAGTCGGCCTTAAAATATTTTTCGGTCAGTTTATGTAGAGAATTAACTAGAAACGTGACCGTTAGATGGCGGTAGCAGTAAAAAAAAAAGGCCAATATTAATTATGGCAATCCGTTTTACATAAAAAAAAAAAAATGGCGGAAAAAAAAAATCGTACTTTTTTCTCTTTTTTCTACCCGTAGCCATCTATCAGTCGGTTTCGTTATTACAGGCATGTAAGCAATTTCAGTTAATTGTATCCCATTAGCAGTTAATTGAGTAGCGTGGCTGGAGAACAACGCGTGGCTGGAGGCAGACCTGCCGTAATCGCGATTGAAAATTAATCGCGATTGCGATTTCGATTAAAATTTTAATCGGCGATCAAATTATTTTAAAATAATCGAAATCGGCGATTAAAGTGGAAAAAAATTAATTTTTAATCGCGATTATTTTTCGATTATTTAGCGACATCTATGAACAATAACGACTTTAGATTGAGAATATTATGAAAACACTCAATCTTTGTCATTTTTGTAGCAGACGCTTTTTTTAAAATTTTCACTTGTTTAAAGTTTTTTTCAATTTAAACAATGGCATATTTTATTTTTTTGTGTGTAAAGATGGCGGTCAAAAATAAAAAAAAATCGCTAAAAAATTTAATCGCCGATCAAATTTTTTCAACAGACGAATGATTGCCGATCATTTTTTTGCGATTATCGACGGCTACCGATAATCGCTCAAGAAATAATCGGACGGCAAGTCTGGCTGGAGGATCAATTGAAAAATGGATAAGATAATAAAACAAAAAAATGGTAAGTATAAACATTATTATATTGGTTTTCAATTATTAATTATTGTTTATTAGATCAAATGATGAAGCTGCAGGCCCAATTATTGGAACAACACAAAATATTAGATAACAGCAAAGCTAAGGATGGTAAGGCCTAATATGTAATGATTCTATTTATTTGCTTTTATTCATTTGTGTTTTGTAGCTCAAATTTTGAGTCTACATGCTCAGTTACTGGAAAATAAACAAATTAGAATGGGACACTTTCCAAACAGTGAAGGAGGTTTTTCAAAACTCATCTCTAACTGAACGTGAGGATGAGTTGGCATTAGGCGAACACAGCCAGGTACCTAATCTTTTCAAATAAGAATTCAAAATAAGTATAGAATTAAAACAAACAATACTGTATTCTTTAATTAATCAGTCAAACAACTGACAGTGTGTTAAATTTAAATACTGTTAGTGCTGCACTAAAAGAATCGTTAGTAATAAGCTCATGCAGTGAAGGAACTGAACAATTGTGGGACCGTATTTGGGCTGAAAATGGGTGTGGTACAGAAACCCAGAAATGGCACAAGTTCAACATAAAACATGGATTAGGTACTTTTCGGTTTTTTGTCTATCGAAAAAGTATTTTTAATGCTATTATTTTGCATTCACAGAATTTTAGTGGGGGATCAAGTCAAGTCTGGAAGTGTTACAGGATGGAAGAGTGAGCCTACAGTTGAAAAACACTGAAAGTGCGTTGCCGTTAAGGTGTGAGGTAAAGTAATAGAGTATGCACATTGTCTAATGAGAAGTACCATCTTGTGTGAATGAATCCTGTATAACAGCAATCCTTTATAGTTCTGTCACAGCTAGAAGCCTCAAATAATTCTGCTTCTCTTGCTAAAGAACACCTTGTCCTTTACGTTCAGAGTGTTGGTGAAGCTGGGTACTTAAATGGCCCTAAAGATGTTTCATTTTGTTGGCATTGCAGAGATGAACATCATACATGGACTCTTTAGGTATGAAAGGATTTTCTTCAAAATTTTTTGAATTTATGACAAAGAATTTCTCCTGCTATTTGCCAACCATTTCTAATCTAAAAAAAAATTTTATCCAATTGGAAAGGATTTTCAGCATACTGGGAACACAACTATCAACAATGCAACATTCTAGGGGTGCTATTTTATCATTCCAGAGCCTTATACAATGATTTTCATCTGCAATTTGTATGTCCTTTCCCAAGCTTCTGCCAGAAGTTGAATCTATAAGTCATGTAAGTTCACATGAGCAACAATTGAGATGTTTAATGGTGTTGTTTTTCTTTTCTCAGCATAGGTTAATAGTAACATTGGATCTGAAAAGATTCTTGGTTGGGGCAAGACACTGAATAAATTGTAATGATTGAATGGATGACATGACATTTCAATACTTAATTTGGATTCCCCAGACGGTATCTTATATTTAAAAAAATGAAGTGCATATCTGGGCTCCCTTCCTTTCCGTAGCCCCGTTTCCCCTTGACTCTTAATAAGCCCGTAGGGGGTCATGCCCCTACTGTACGGTATATATAAAAATAACATATACCGAGGTTTGGAGGGCTCTGGCCGGAAAGGGGACGTGGGGGTGCCGCTTCGTCCGATGATGTGTTCACGGAGGGTGACGTGGTTGCCCACAAATCCGAACTAAAGGTTAATCGCTCCAGTAAAAATGTTCCAAATCTTCGGCTCTTCTTCCGGCTTCTCTTAGCCAATCACCGGGTAATCTCCCCGGTGGGTCAACAAGGCAGTGTCTCCCCCTGCCTGGGTTGACGGCAACTTTTGAAAGGGCTATTGTGCCTTTTTAAAGTTGCAAAAATAATTGTAATGTGCAAAGAATTGTCAATAATTTTTTTTTTATAAAATGTTTTTTGCAAAATTTGTTTCTTTCACTATCTGTGTTCGCTTTGTTCACATATTACATTTATCTATTTTTTTTATTTAGCTTGCTCAATTCATCTTTATTGTTTTTATCACCGTTGTATCGTTTATCTGTAAGTATTCAATTATTATTTATTACACTTTTTGAATTCTTGAACTTAGACAAGGAACAACGTGTAATACCTGGATATTTTCTGAAGTAATTTTGTATTTGTATATTGTTTTACTGGTATGGGAATCGATCCCCAGACATTCAGCGTGCAACGCCGATGCTCTAACATTGAGCCACGAGATATATATTAATTTTTTATTATCGCATATCATATATTATCGTCTAGGATGTTAATGCAGTCTTTCACAACTAAATGTTTATCTTTCTATTGCCTTCATGAGATCCATAGCTTTGTGGTAGAGCATTTAGCTGCGGTAACTGTTACCCTTGGTTCAATCCTTAGTGGATGTATTAAGATCTCTATCTAAATGTAGAAAAGAGTATTGCAGTATTGCATTTCAGTTTTATTCAAAGTGTAAATGCAAGTCCGCAAGTGACTAGAAAAAGCTAACATAACATTCATATGATTCATGGCTCATTGGTATAGCATCGGCGCGGTATGCCGAACATTCAGTGTTCGATTCCTGGATAATAATTGAATGATTACAGATGAACGATAAACCAGTGGAAACAATGCCTACCATTGAACGTGTCCCAATGCTTACCAACAAAGTATAAATAATAAACGTGAATGAGCAACTAAATAAAAAAAGGTGATAAAAATGAGATAACAAGACATAAAATTGAAAAAAAAACAAAGTTGATAAATGTAATGAATGAACACAGCGAACACAGACAATGAATGAAACAAATTTTAGAAAAAATATTTTATAAAAAAATTTTATTGACAATTCTCTGCATATCACAATTATTTTTGCAACTTTAAAAAGGCACAATAGCCCTTTCAAAAGTTGCCGTCAACCCAGGCAGGGGGAGACACTGCCTTGTTGACCCACCGGGGAGATTACCCGGTGATTGGCTAAGAGAAGCCGGAAGAAGAGCTGAAGATTTGGAACATTTTTACAGGAGCGATTAACCTTTAGTTCAGATTTGTGGACGGCCACGTCGCCCTCCGTGAACACATCATCGGACGAAGCGGCACCCCACGTCCCCTTTCCGGCCAGAGCCCTCCAAACCTCGGTATATGTTGTTTTTATATATACCGTACAGTAGGGGCATGACCCCCTACGGGCTTATTATAAGTCAAGGGGAAACGGGGCTTCAGAAAAGAAGGGAGCCCAGATATGCACTTCAATTTTTTAAATATAAGATACCGTCTCGGGAATCCAAATTAAGTATTGAAATGTCATGTCATCCATTCAATCATTACAATTTATTCAGTGTCTTGCCCCAACCAAGAATCTTTTCAGATCCAATGTTACTATTAACCTATGCTGAGAAAAGAAAAACAACACCATTAAGCATCTCAATTGTTGCTCATGTGACTTACATGACTTATAGATTCAACTTCTGGCAGAAGCTTGGGAAAGGCCATACAAATTGCAGATGAAAATCATTGTATAAGTCTCTTGAATGATAAAATAGCACCCCTAGAATGTTGCATTGTTGATAGTTGTGTTCCCAGTACATGAAAATCCTTTCCTATTGGATGAAATTTTTTTTATAGATTCGACATGGTTGGCAAAAAGCAGGAGAAATGCTTTGTCATAAATTCAAAAAATTTTCAAGAAAATTCCTTTCATACCTAAAAAGTCCATGTATGATGTTCATCGCTGCAATGCCAACGAAATGAAACATCTTGAGGGCCATTTAAGTACCCAGCTTCACCAACATTCTGAACGTAAAGGACAAGTTGTTCTTTAGCAAGAGAAGCAGAATTATTTGAGGCTTCAGGCTGTGACAGAACTATAAAGGATTGCTGTTACACAGGATTCATTCACACAAGATGGTACTTCTCATTAGACAATTTGCATACTCTATTACTTTACCTCATACCTTAATGGTAATGCACTTTCAGTGTTTTTCAACTGTAGGCTCACTCTTCCATCCTGTAACACTTCCAGACTTGACTTGATCCCCCACTAAAATTCTGTGAATGCAAAATAATAGCATTAAAAATACTTTTTCGATAGACAAAAAACCGAAAAGTACCTAATTCATGTTTTATGTTGAACTCATGCTATTTCTGGGTTTCTGTACCACACCCATTTTCAGCCCAAATACGGTCCCACAATTGTTCACTTCCTTCGCTGCATGGACTTATTACTAACAATTCTTTTAGTGCAGCACTAACAGAATTTAAATTTAACACACTGTCAGGTGGTAGACTGAATAACTAAACAATAAATAATTGTTTGTTAAAATTCTATACTTATTTTGAATTCTTATTTGAAAAGTTTAGGTACCTGACTGTGTTTGCCTAATGCCAATTCATCCTCATGTTCAGTTAGGGATGAGTTTGGAAAAACCTCTTTCACTGTTTGGAAACTGTTCCGTTCCAATTTGTTCTTTTCCCCTAGCTGAGCTTGTAGACTCAAAATTTGAGCTACAAAACACAAATGAATAAAAGCAAATAAATAGAATCATTACGTATTAGGCCTACCATCCTTAGCTTTGTTGTTATCTAATATTTTGTGTTGTTCCAATAACTGGGCCTACAGCTTCATAATTTGATCTAATAAACAATAATTAATAATTGAAAACCAATATAATAATGTTTATACTTACCATTTTTTTGTTGTATTATCTTATCCATTTTTCAATTGTTCCTCCAGCCACGCGTTATTCTCCATCCACGCTACTGAACTAACTGCGAATGGCATCCAATGGACTGAAATTGCCTACGCCAGTAATAACGAGTCTGAGCGGTAGATGGCTACGTAACGGAAAAAAAGAAAAAAGTGTGATTTTTTTTTTTTTTTGGCGAAATTTTTTTTTTTTTATGTAAAACGGATTGCCATAGTTAGAAGATATTTCATGTGAAAATTAACGGTAAGTTATCTACCTTCTTTTCGTGGTATGTAACAATGGTTTATTCGTCGTCGTTGGATCCTGTTTTGACCGTATCTCCACCTTTTCCCATAGCCGATCAACACGCATAGACTTTAATACCGTCGCCTTATTGAGGTACTACAGTTTGATCTGTTAGCTCATATTGTAATTTAATGTAAAGATTCCTGCTTAGATTGTCAATTGTTCATCATCATTTCTGCCGAAAAATCGCCGTTCCATGCACGTCATGTCTACTTACGGCATCTATCACGTAAGTTTAACTGAGCCGTATTAATAATGAATCACATCGGTATTCTGATATATGTACCTGCCTTTTACTTCCAAGAATTAGAAAACACAAATAAATTGCAGTGCCTAACCTGCTTATGAGATTATAGCCATATTCCTTTCAGTGTATATTCACGCTACCAAACTTTCAAAATGATTTCATACTAGATCGCTTGTAGAAACCTAACTTATGCAACAAGTTCAAGCAATATTCGATGGGCTGTTTAAATTGCCGAATGTTGGTTTAAATCACCATGACATCTCTGGCAATTATTTATGAACACCACCTTCCCATCACTCGTGCAATTAACGTTGAATTTATGCAGCGCCACCTTCCGAAGAACTGTAGAACTTAAGCAGCGCCACCTTCCGAGGAACCGTAGAACTTAAGCAACGCCTACCGAGGAATTTCTGCGACACACCGAGGAATTGCAGAATTACAACATTTAACGAATTATTCGCCTAACTTAAGCATCACTGTCTTTCGAACAATTTACGTACTCAAACAGTGGCATATAAAGAGCAATTCATGCAACTCACACTCACCGTCTCCAGGGCAATTCATGCACACGGCATCATTTTTCGGGCTTTCTAACATTGACATTCAAAAATAATATCAACGCTAGGAGAAAAGAATAAGAAAGCGGTTAAGCACACGAAGCAACTCTTTGGATACAGACGGCGAATCTGACGGCAAAGCAAACAACTTATTTACAATCAAAGTGTGATTGCACGCCTCTGCAACAAGAGTAAAAACATTCCCCACAAGCTTATACCACCTCGGGAATGTCCTGATTGATAGCTGGGATGTCCGTGATGGTAGAGACGTTCAATCCAATTTCGAAAATTACCGTTTCCAGTTTTTCCGGACCTGCACATATCGCATTCGTTGGAGATTCCCGGCGGCGTAACGGAAACTTCTGCTGTTTGTTCAGAATTTACATAACGCATTGAGCATGATCACATTTTGTCACCGCAGCAGTATGCTAGTACAGACCTCATTATACACATGATAACCGCAAAAATACCAGAAATAGCAGCAGCAAAGACATCACGATACCGATTATTCCATAAACATCAATGACGAACGGCACATTAATACATCCAAAGCCTCGTCTTACTCTGTTGCGTGTTTGCAGACCTTTCGGGAGTTTCCTTGGTTAGGCTTCATGACTGCGAATTTTGTTGTGGTCTGTTAACTGCACATGCGAAGAAAATTCTTTGATCAATTGCGAATGAAAACATACCTTAGGACGTTTCAAATATCAAAGATTTACAATTATGTCTTTCTGCATTCCACCTATGTGACTTAAGAACCACGTAGCCAAGACCAGTCACCTGATCAATCAAAGATCAATTGGCCAACGGTTGAATCCAGGTTGAATGTCATATACTCACGTACGAAGAGGTTGTCTTTTAATCCTTGATTCCAAAACCTTGGTGGTTGTGACTCGTGCGGCCAATTGCCAAGTTAATCCACGTTTTGGCAAACGGTCCCAGTAGAAAAATTTGACGAGCAGCTCCTGAGAAGAAAAAAAAACATATAAAAATGTCCGTACCTAACACACAGTATTTATATATACAGAGTACTGATTCATTTAATATGATAAAAAAATGTAACTACAACTCTTCGCGACTAAATGCTTCACATATCAAATTAATACGGTAATAAGTGTCAAATAGAATGTTTAAAAGCCTGCATCAAACTGAGCAGTTTGTCTTATCTGCCGCACTGAAATTTGCTGAAGAAAGAGAAATTTTAAATTTCATTAAAATTGCTTTTTTTTGTTAAGAACCAAAATCTAAATTATTAATGAAGACTATGCTTACACATGTAGCAGATCCTCGAGAATGGAATCTCATCAAACCAAATCAATTTTGGCCAACAGTAGTTGTACTGCTAACACTTATGCTGTGTTTAGGTCTATTCCTGCATTAAAAAGCAATGTACCGATTTATAGAAAAGTTTGGATTTTTCCATTACTTAATTAATTACTGAACCTTTGTTATGAACTACATACATAAGATTACCATCTAATGGCTTAGTCGGAACTGTACTTCTAAAATTGCCCAAAGTCCCCCAAAATGAGCCACTTTAACATCTAAATAATTACTCCATAGCTAACAACGACTGCCACATCGTTTATGCTAAAAATCGGAGATGATGTACCATTGGCAACGTGAGTAATGACATTTAAGTTCATTATTCTTTCTCTGGAATTTTTGGCGTTAATCAGATCCATTTTTCCAGGGTTTTCTTTTGCTCCTATCAAAATAAAGAAAATAATGACAAACAATAAAAGTAATAATTTCTTACTAAAAATTATGATTCCTGAGATTACAAAACATATTTCTAGTTGGCAAGACTGGTCTTGAAAACGAGTTTGTAATACAATGCTAAATTTGATTTTTACTACAAACTGCAATTCTAATATTGATTGGATGATGACCGATTTTGAAATGTCTTAAATCTCTGAAAATCTGTGATAAAAAATAATATTTGTACAACTTATTTGAAATGTGTAAAAAAAACTATTAAAAAATGTTATTGAAATTGGTTTTTTGCTCAGTGTGAAACACTCTTATATATTTGTTATCTTATATACTTTTAAATATTATTTTGCATTTTTAACACTTACACACTGTGCTACAAGCTAGGTGAAAGGCAAGCTATTTGTAGCCAGCAATTTTTTAAGACAACGCTTATTCAGAGGACCAATTAAAGCCACCTTTACATGTAAAAGGTGCAGCAAGCCCTCCAGCTTAAGATAGGTTAAACAGCTAAAAGCATAATTACCATGCCAGCTTCTCTGTCTACAAATACACAGCTTTGCACTAGAGCAGAATTTCCTTACGTCATTTTCAGTCTCATGCGCAGTCAGATGAAGTTAAGCAAAACAGAGAAAGAGGTAAAACTAATAGTTTTAAAAGGAGATATTTTGGATTATGTGAAACTAGGATAACACCCAAATACCTGCACGACTATTGATGCTCCATCAGAAACCCACAACCACTTCACGAAATAAAACGCAAGACAGATTGTTGAAACCCTTTGGCGCCGTCGTGAGAGAAAAGAATAATGAATCAGCTGAAAGGCGCGAGCCGAGGGAAGAAGGAAATTCAGTCATGTGATTCCATTTCAACTCCAGCACTTACTTTTTCACCAACTGTTTCCTAATTGGCTTCTACGACAACCGAAGGGTTAATTGTCAAGCAACATCAGAGAAATTATTATAAAATAAAACCAAACCGTTTAAAGAGAAAGCGAAACAATGTACAATACGCAACAACTCAACCAACCTTTGACACAGCCAACTGTACGATTCACCTGGTGGTGTAGGAACGAAACACAACCAACCGTGAATTCACCTGGCGGTGGAAATCGTAAGTTTTCTATCTTTAAATAACGAGGCCATTAAAAACGAATACCAGAATGTAGTGCCAAACCGATGTTTACTCCGAATCCGCGCTAATGCGCTTTATGACGTTGAAGAAGCAAATCTTCCCTCCTTGTTGTCGACTGGAATAACGTCAGGACTGTGGAGCTCTATACAATTCCTTGTCAGCAAATTAGTTGGCAATAGGTACGGTTTCTTCAACCTTTTTTTTTGTTTACTTTTTATGCCATTACACAAATTACACAAACGACTTCTTGTGAAGTTCTGTAATATGTTGGAGTATGTTACATAACCAGTATATTTATCCAGCACAGTTTTTCACGCATGATTCTCCAAATTAAGCACCCAAGGAACTACGAAATAAATAGATACATAAATAAAGAATACCAAAGCAATAATAAAAACGATATAAAAATAATAGCAAATGCAACTGCAACCGCAACCGGAACTCGCTTGACAAAATTAACCTTTAGATATTTAGGAAGAATATTTCCAAGGCCGTCCATCCATTTAGATTCCGGAACATTTTTCGTGTTGCGAACCAATTTCGTGAGGTACTTTTTTACTTCAGGCAAACAGTATTCTTTACTTCCTGTTCGAGTGGCATGGAGGATTGGATTCATGTCATGACAATCATTCTGGAAAATGTCTCCTCCTTTTTTTACCAAAAGCTTCAATACATTCAACGAATTGCTACGTTTATCACAAACGACATAAAAAACCGGTGTGCGACCGGCTTTGTCACCGGCATTAGGATTTCCGCCTTTCTCAAGCAGCAGCAAGATCGTCTTTTCCCTAATTGCGTCATTTTCATTGTTTATGGCCCAATGCAGGGGGTTCCTTCGATGGATGTCAACAGCATTTGGGTTTCCTCCATGATCGAGTAAAATTTTCACGAGTCCGGGCCCGTAAATTCCCGAATTCCTGGCGGCCAGATGCACTGGCGTCATCTTTTCATTATCACGTGTATTCGCATCTCCCTTGTTTTCGAGGAGGATCGTCATCAGTTCAACTGCCCTTTCTCCGGGGCTATCAGCCACGTAATGTACAGGTGTGAATCTTTTTTCTTTATCGGCAAGATTAGGATTACCCCCTTTTTCAAGCAGCATCTGTAAGATGGTTTGCCCAGTATGGGAGTGGTTTAGGATCGCGACGTGAAGAGGTGAGCGTCCCTGTTTGTCTCTTACATTAGGATTTCCACCATGGTCGAGGATCGATTGAACAATATTAAGTTGAGCATTGCTGACATGTACAAAACGATGAAGTAACGTTTCTCCAGAGCTGTTGAGGCGAACATTAGCGCTTTCTTCATTGACGGCAACTAATTTCCTCATTTTGTCTCCGCAAATTCCCATGTTGATCAGCGCCAGATGGACAGGAGTGAGCCCATCGTTTCCTTTGATTTGGTCATTTCCTCTGTTGCTCAGTAAAAGTTTCAACATTTCATACGCATGTTCTTCTTTGTTGGCGGCTGCGTAATGAACTGGAGTGTTGCCAATTGCGTCAATGGCATTAGGATCGCCACCATTTTCTAGCAGGACCTTAGCTATAGCAAATGTTTTCGAGGTTGGTTTTAGAGCAGCCAAGTGAAGGGGTGTACGTCGATCGTTATCACGACTGTTAGGTTCTACTCCACTTTTAAGCACTGCTTCCATTATTTTTGAACCGTGCACCCCTTCGTTCGACACCGCGATATGAGCTAGCGTCTTTCCATCATTATTGTGTATCATTCCGTTTCCTTTTCTTTCGAGCAACAAATCCACTAATGCCGAAGCAGAGTCGCCACTGTTGACCACTGCTAATTTGAGAGCTTCTACTAGCTCATTCGCATTAGGAGTGCCCCAGCGGTCGAGCATGTGTTTGACAATTTCGCTGGAATAATCTCCTTGATTAGAGGCAGCTAAAAGAACTGGCGTGGAACCATTAAGTGTCGATGTGGCGTTTTGATTTGCTCCGTGTTGTAGAAGAAACTTGGTTATCAATGGGGCCGAAGGAGATTCATTGCCAGCTGCATAATGAATAGGATACAATCCCACCGTGTCCACAGCGTTTGGATTTATTCCATGTTTCAAAAGAACTTGTACTATTTCAGCAGCTCGGTCACCCTCATTACAAGCTGCCAAGTGCAATAGCAACGGTAGCTCTTTGAAATCTCCGTGCCGTTCCAAAAGCATTTGAGTCAATTTAGGCCCGTTATCAGCAGTGCTTTGAACTATCTTGCCGAGCAGGGATGGGGCATATCTTCCAGGTTGGTCTAATATCGCCGACCACACGCGTTCTGTCATGTTACAGTTTGCCACCAATCCAATGATTTCTTGATCTGTTTCTGTGGAATTGTTGTAATGATCCAAATATTTCATATTCCACAATCCGTCAACGAGCTCATCTTCACAAAACAAACTGCTCCATTCAATTTCAGAAACAATCTGTGTGCAGGTATATAGTTATAGTTAATGAAACAATAACCAGCAATTAAAAAAATTATAAACTTGAAAAATAAATAAATAAATAGTAAAGGCAAACAAACCGGGCGATTCCTTCGCGCAACAGGTTCCGTTTTGCTAGACAGACGTCGCGTACGGCCAGCTGTGCTCACCTTCCTTTGATTATTCTGCTCCTCATTTGCTGATGACCCCGACGGTTTAGTAAGGCTAATGATGTCGTGCAAATGTGACCATAAATACGGCACAAGAAGTTTTGGTGAGCGCTGAATCAGTTTCACCAAACTGTAGCGGGAAATACCGTGAATTGAGTTTACCTGGAGGATGTGCGGGAAACGTAAAACACTGACCGAAGAACGTTTAGTTACAAAGCAAATGAAGTAAACCTGATCAATTTGGCTTCTAACAATGGCATCGTACTCGGATGTAATAACTTCTTTGATGTCTTGCGTGTATTCTTTCTCAGGATAAACAGTTTCTGTTTGAACGTCCGGTTTCAGCTGAAACATTAAAACTGATTCAATTATGATGTGGATATACGCAAGGAACAAATCATACACTTACTTTTCTGAAGAATTGAAGGGTGTTGCCCATTGTTTCCATCTCTTCAGTGGTGTACTGCTTCTCATCAGAGAGAACACGGTGCCATTCCTCCAAATTCTGACTGCTGAATATTTTCTTAAGCACCTTAATTTTTTCACTTTGCGAAAGCAAACCAGTATCAGCCCACAGCTGATGAACAAAATATCTCTTGGTCCTGTCGTTCGTCAAGACGAAATAAGGATGGCGCAATACTAGGGCCATCTTAGGACGTTTGACCGGATCGTTGTCTATTAATCTGAGAATCAAATCTTTTAAATCCCAGCTAAGGTCTTGAAGATTCTGCGGAAGAAGTCCGTGCTCCATAGACGCTTTTCGCCATACGGACCATGAACCGAATGGATGATCACCTTTCTTAACTATCCGTGCAATGATTATTCCAAAAGCATAAACGTCGCTAGCAAAAGATGCCGGACATCCAGAGCCTTGTGCGTTGAGCAGCTCAGGTGCCATGTATTTTTCCGTTCCAGGATGGGTAGTGTCACTAAACTGTGATTGATCCGGCTTCAGCCCTTTAGCGAATCCAAAATCAGCAATTTTGGACAAAACCAAACTGGAATTTGATGGGTGACACCAGAGCAAGATATTGGCAAGTTTCAAATCTTTGTGAATGATATCTTTGCTATGAATGTAAGCAATACCAAGAGCCACCTGACTTATAAGGATTTTATCTTCCAACGAATGTTTAGGTATTCGTTCCAGCTTTCCTTCAACGTAATCCTTTAAAGACCCTTCGCACAACTCCATGACGATAAACCTGTCCCGCAAAGTATAAAGGGTTAAAACTATCACACCAACAGGCAATTAATATCTAGTATACTTCTTGGATTGTTTTTCTACCAAATCCAGGTATTTTATGACGAACAGATGATTCAGTTGGCGAAGGGTTTGGACTTCTCGATTGAACACATCAATAGCGTCAGGCTTAGGACTGCATTTTTTACATGCTGCCGGATACGTGTTTCCATTACCGTCAGTGTAATTACATTTTGAAACTTTAGCGTACTGTCCTTTCCCCAAGAATTCTTGTATCTCAATGGAATGATTCTGAAACTGAAATGGTTGAAAAACTCGGCACTAAAATCGGATGGCCAATTTCTTCTTACCTGATTTTGGTCCTTTTTTACTCTGAAACTAATGGCGATGTGCCAGATGTATTTTGAAAATAACATTGGTGTAACTTTGAAAGCCTCACCAACCAGTTTGGTGATGTCACTGTTATCCGAAAGCATCTGAAAATGAACAAGACCATAGTTTGGTACGGTTCCTTTGACCTTTTACAATCACGAATGATTACAATATCTTTTAAATCATCAAATTCTTCATGGGGGATCTTGCTCTTGTCCAAAGAGCGTTCCCATTTTTCCAGTTCGTCTTTATTCTTGCATATTCGACGCATTTCATTATTCTTTTGCAGCTCCGTGATTAGCCTCGATCGACCTTCATCAATCAAAAGAATGAAAACTGGATGACGCAGTAACGTAGCCACATCCAAATCCCTCAATTCAGCCTTAGTTGGAAATGTAATCAAATCTAATGCGAGTGCCCTATGTTCAACATCAATTTCAGTTAAACTTTCAAACGTAATAGGCTCATTTGGAACGGTTTCTTCCTTCGTGGCAGCTGCATAGTACAAACTACCAAGCCGGGTTTTCATGTTATCCTTCAATCAAAAATGAATTTAATGCGAAAAAAGACATGAAAACTACTTTGGCTGGAATGTTGATAAAGTCTACATACCTGAGATGGGCAATCCTTGTACCCGTAACCACTGATTTTAACGATAATTCGTTTGGATTTTGGATTTCTTTTCCAAAATAAAACATTTTCCAACTTTAAATCTCCGCAATCAATTTGGTAGCGATGCAAGAATTCTACGCCACAGGTTATTTGCCACATTATATCGATGCCTTTGATAAGCGATGTTACATTTTCATCCAGGTTTCCACGGCAATAGTCCAGCATTGATCCCTGACACAACTCCATGACCAAGTACCTACAAAAAGCCATTAGATTTAAAGATCCCAAGTCGTTTCTTAACAAGCTACAACGATTTAACACATTACGGACAAAGATCGTTACCTGGTGTCTTGATGGATGTCATTTTGGTGATATTGGACAAGATGGTCATAACGCAATTTAATTAACTTTTCCCAATGTTGCTCCCCTGTGCTGACGTCATTGCAGTTGAGCGCAAATTTCTTGATAGCGAATGTTTCACCAAGGTGTTCACTAAAGAAAATGTTTCCGTTGTTCCCGTCAGATTGTGAACTGAGCTGAATAACATCGAAACAAGGGGAATCAGCACCACACCTGTTTGTCATGTTCAACAGAAAAGAAAGTTTTTGCGTTTTTTAAGTAAGAACGGTAAGAGAAACACTTCTACTTTTCTCCAGAGGATAAGCTTTTAAGGGAAAGAAAAGAACAAACGAGTCGTATCGTTTCCTTATCAGAATGTCCGTGTGAATTTCATCACGAAATCCCTACATAAATCGCCTACGTAAGAATGGGTGATAAACAAAGATAGTGTAACGCCTTTCTTATTGGCTGTTTGTCCCTTAGTTCGTCGCATTTACGGATAAAACATTTTCCAATTCAGCTTCTCTGCGTAGTTTACTCATTCTTCCACAAAACGCGCCTTACTAACGTTAATCATAATTATATTTACCGAAAAGTTTACCTGAAAACAGAGAACAAAAAAAAGTTTTTCAACCGTTTTCGGAAATAGAATACATTTTGTTGTGAAGAAATTAGACTTACTTTGAAACGCCATCAAGTATATACTAAATGGGCACCTTGACAAAGGATGCAACACGTTGGTACTTAGAGCAGCGTCCGACTTGCCGTTTAACAATTTGGGCAAATCTTTCAGGAAACACCGAAAAAGTGACAACAGTTCAAGGCGGTTGATCGTGTAAAAGTTGCCAAGATTTCTAACGTGTACGACGGGTTGGGTGCTATTGCCAATCAGTTTTTCCATCTTCTTTTCACAATATCATTAACGTACCTGATTCTGTAACACAATCATGTTTTTCTGTTTGACCCAAACGGCCGCCAAAGAACCTTCCCTGCATGAATTAAAATTCTGATTTGACATCATCTATCACTGCAAGATACACATGCATACACCTGAAAGATAAACATTTATGTTAGTACTAAAACCGTAAAACTGTTTACATTCACGCCCTTGTTGATCCACGCAAGAATATACGCTTTAGCCGGCACAGACGTCCACGGTCCAAAGTGCAGTGTCAAACGTCCAAAGTTCAATGTATAAGACCACCATCACCAGGTGGAACTCCCACTATGTGACCTAAGATCCACGTAGCCAAGGCCAGTCACCTGATCAATGGCCAAGGTTAAGTGGCCAATGGTAGAATCCACATTAGATATCCTTTGCACCCATAAAAAGATGGTTGCAGGGCTGACGTCAATAGCAAAATTAATCCACATTTTGGCAAATGGTCTCAATAGAAAAATTTGATGAGCAGCTGCTGAGAAAAATTAATAAAAAATTTGGTACCTAATAACTAGTATTTGTATACAGAACTGATGCACTTGCATAAGATAAAATTGTAGTTACAAACCTTCATGACTAATTTCATTACCTAGAAAACTAATGAGAACCATTAACTCCGATGAAGGACACAGTGAGTTACAACAGCCAGAGATGGGCTTGACAGGAATTCAGAAACTCTCTAGATGGTATTACGGTTTCGGTACTAATCCCAAATGTTCATTGCAGGAGGATGATGGGACTGATAACGTACATGCGATATTAACCGAAGTCTACATGGTAATAAAAAAGTAAAAACGTTAAACACTGTCTCAGTGCACACTAGTATCATTCATACCCAACCGGCTATTACCAAAAATATGCAATGGTAAGTCGATGGTAAGAGCCGTTTAACGGGGATGAGCTAACTGTTTCCTAACTGGATTCTAAGACTACCCAAGGGATTAGTGTTAAGCAACATCTCAGGAATTATTAAAATTAAACCAAATCGTTCAAAGAGAAAGCGAAATAAAATACAGTATTCACCACCACAACCAACGTTTGATACAACCGTTAAGCTCCATCACTTCCCGTGAATTCACCTGGCGGTGGAAATCGTAAGTTTTTTATTTTTATGCAAAAACTGCTTGATATGTTTGTTTTAAGTTCATCAAATTTCCAAGTGGTGCAAATCTCTTCAGTTTATCCGCCCCTTCACCGACACAGATATCAAGGGCGGCGAAGATGGAGAATGTCATATCGATGGTTGATTAAAGGTTTCTGGTAATACGTTTGACTTGCCATTTGGAGCAAGCGAAAGTGGTTGAAATGATCAAAACTTTCCCATCGTCGATTGAAATGCCCCTAAAACGCGTTTAAAGACAAGAGCGAGTAACTTGGCTGCAGTACTTGTAATAGTGACAAGACATCTCACATACAAAAAAACTGAAAAACATGTTCTGCTTAAACAAAACGCATAATGGGGAATCATAGTATACAATAGGACGAGGCCATAGACATGTACAGAAACACGGTTATAGTTCAAATTCCAGATTACTACATCTGAGATTTTTGCTTTCTAATCATCCTGACTCGCTTCGTCATCTGCCTTAACGGCAGTTCCTCAGACTCCTTGACGAGCAAGGTTTCGTCGTTTATCTCGGGCAAGTTAACCATCTGCAAAGATCCTACCGGTACAGCTGGAACATCGGTTTCATCGACCAAAACTAAAGTCAAGCCGTCCTTTTCTCCAGACTCGCTGGAAACTGGATCTAGCGTTGTCGTTCTTATGATTTCATCGCTGACATCTGCATCAGTATCTTCAACGACCAACGCGATGGCTTCCATCGGCCCAACTGCAACATCTACAATGTCATCGCGTTCGTCCGAGTGTCTAGAAATTTCGCTCAAAGTAACAGCCAGATCGACAGGGACGATACTGATGGCCGGCTGCTGGACCGGCAGTTGTTCACCAGTCTTTCCGACTTCCTTCAGAACATCTTCCAATGACACGTCCTCTGCAGAGTGTCTCAAAATTGGTGTGGCAGTTGTTGTCGTTCTTCTACGATTAACTCGACCTCTGTTGATTGCCAGATTGCTCGTTGACATCACCTTTGCTCTGTTCAACGTTGTTTGTTGCGATGCAACTTGACCAGCCTTCATTTTGCTAAAATCATTAGTTAATAAAATGATGTCGTCTTCAATAGAATCCAAGGATACTGGAACTCGAGCTGTTGTCGATCTCACACGGCTAAATCGATTCCTGTTCATAGATACTTCGCTTTTTGGTGTGGGGGCTTCCTGACCAACCGTTACGGCAACCGGAGTGGCTGTCGTTGTCCTGAATCGGCTGAAACGACTTCCCATGAGTGGCCTGCGAGTCGTTGGTACAACAACAACAAGATCTTCCAGGGACACGTCGTTTTGTTCAACGGAATCTCTCAAAACCAGAGTACGGGCAGTTGTCGATCTGATTCGGCTGAATCGGTTACGAGAAACCGGAGCACGGGGTGCCGTTTGGGTTTCTGCAACCACTCCAATTTGCTGGTCATCTGTGGAAATGGAACTCTTGACTGGATTCAATCGTATACGGTTAACTCGATTCTTGGGTGATTGATTGACGGGTGTGGCTGATTGCAATCGACCTCGTCCTTTTGAGACCAGAGGAGACCGAGTTACAGCTGGGGCCATTGTGGTCGTTGGCACAGAAACGGTCCAGTCATCTCGCTCGTCAGATTGCTGGGAAACTAAGGTCGTCATGGCTGCATTGCTGAGTTGATCATCCAACTGTGTCACGTCCTGTGTTACAGCCAGTTTTTCTACTCGTTCGAAATCCATTTGCTCATCAGATTGAGTGGTTAATTGAACAACAGTGGCCGTTGTTTCGATCGCATCGTTGGTTGGTTCAGGTGGTACTGTCGTTCTATCTGTAATGAACAACACATCGTCTTGTTCATCAGACTGCAGTGAAATTGGGATTGTTGGCATCGGTGTAGTTCCAGTTTCGTCAGTGGTAGCTGTTTCAACTTCTGTAACTACCATCGTTGTTGTTGGGATATCGAACGTCGTCTTCTCCAAATCATCCAATGAAATGTCGATTTTCTCGGTAACATCTACTGGAGTTGTTGGAGCTTCAGTGCTAGTGCTAGGTGAAATTGAATCAAGTGAGCTCTTCATTTGGATCCTGCCTCTGGTTCTCGATGCCGACAGAGCTCCATTTAACACAGGTTTGGCTACGACAATCAAATCTTCCAAAGATACATCGTTCTTCTCAACAGAAACTCTAGAAGCCGAGTTGATGCGATTAAAACGACCTCGGACCGGCAAACTTGTTTGTTCAGCTGGTTTCAGTGCCAAAACAATTGCGTCATCATCTTGTTCCAATGAATCTCTCGTAACGGAGGTCGGGACAGTTGTCGTTCGGAAACGATTAAATCGAGTAGCAGCAACTGGATTGCGATTGACCACCGGCTTTGTCAAAACAATGGCAATGTCATCGTTTTCCAGAGAATCTGCAAAAATGGGTCTCGGGGTGGTAGATGTCCTCATGATCGTTTTGATCGGTTTGATGTTCAGATCTTCCAGGGAAACGTCCTGTTCAAGTGAATCTCTGAACACGATGTTAGGGCGAACGGTGGTCGATCGTACGCGATTAATTCGTGGTCTTCGAACTGCAACTTCTGCAACATTGGCTAACGTCTTCATGTGGAACTTGATCTTACCCCTCGACGTCGTTTGGCTAGGATTAACAGCCGGTGCTTCTTCTGGCACGGCCGCAGACGAAGTGCTTTCAACTTCTGTTTTTGCACCGTTTCTTCGGGCTGCGAATGCATTGGCATCGGTGTAACTGGGCGCGAAAAGCATCACTCCGACAAGACACTGTTTTGGAAAAAATGTGCAAAAATGATGAGAGTGTTGGCATTTACATTTGATTTGCATACCATTATTATGCTGCTGAAAAGACGCATGATGACTGTGTTAGTAGTTGTCACTCTAGCAAAAACTGGAAGAATAACGCTAGTGTCCGCAGGTGGACCACCTATATATGCGATTCGCTGGAACACACTACCATGCCGAGAAATCAAATAAATCAAAAAAGACCTTGGGCTACTGCAAGGCTATTTGCCACGTCGGTTTGCTTTTACTCCACACAACAACTTTAACAGAACAATGACTTGGCCATCCAATTCGAAATCTTTTTTTTTTTTCTTTTACTTTACGACAGGTTTTAAAGGATTCCGTAACGAAGAAGTCGCCATAAAGACATTAAAAAGAGCAAACGAGTTACGTTAGACCTTATTTTTTTTTTCTCCATACATAGTCGTGGACGAACTTGACACCGTTCGGTATCAAACATGACGAGACATAAGAAAGTCAGGTACGTTTTCGAACGCTACCTGTTCTTCGATAATTGTTTGATCGACCCACTTGACACTTGCCCCCGCCAATGATTTCATGCTAAACTCGTGAGTTAATGGATAAACCCAATTACAATAGTCGAGTGTTCTAATTACCATTAAAAAAAATCCCTGGCCTGCATATCATTTCAGTGTGCTCTCCAAAAGGTGTAGCGAAAAGGAAATCACCTGGTCTTCGAAAGCGGGTGAAATATGAAATCAGAACCTCGCCCTTGTTGAGGAATACAAAATTACACGTGTTTTTGCTGTCTGGAATGTAAGTCAGTACATCCTTACGACAGACTTGCCTTTGGCTTACAGACATTTTTTCCCACCTTTAAGGATATCCGACATGTTATTGGTACAAGTGGTCAACTCTTTTCGTCCTCAAAAAAAAAACGATAATGCATAGCCTAAAACCTTTTTAAACATGCGTGTTTTGTTTTGAATTTTTTTTTTTTCGGTGGAAATGAGGACAAGTTTGGCTTCCAATGCGGCAAGACAAAGTGAAAGGGAAACTGGAACACCGTGACCTAAACAATATCGGATAGAAACTGCAAAGCTTTCGTTTTGGCCAAATAACCATCCAAGTCTACATAAATGAGATTTGTATATAGAGTCAAAGGTGAGCATGTAGAAGCGCACCTATAGGCTGTATAAACACGTGCACATTTTTTCTGGGTTAGTGGAGCACGGCCGAAAAGATGCGCAAAATATGCTCGATAAATGTGTTTTAACTATTTCCTCAATGCCGCCGTTTGAAAAACAAAAGGCGTGAAAAGAAAATTTACGAACAAGGTCGGGACTGAGACCCTCTGGCAGATTTCAGGTATTGGGAGTGGCAAGGAAAAGTCAATAACGCCGAATTTTTTTACGAATAAAAAAGGACACGGATCATTTGCCAAAAATATATAGGTACGATTTTATTATGCAAGACGTGGCGCAATGGGCGTTGTCCATCTGACAACTTGCTGCCATTCATACAGGTAAGTTGATCGACGGATATAAGTAACTTGTCCAAATGCACGAAACTTACTGTGGCTGTTGTTGTTCTTATCGCTGGTCACGGTGTCCAACTTGTTTAGGCTACAATGTCGGCCCCTATCTTACTAATCATCGTTTTTATGGTATTTGAGTTTGGCAGGCTGATTGTGATGGCCGTTTAGATACTGTACGTTGTTGACGAAAAATCCTTTTTGGAATGAGATTACATCTGTTTCGTGAAGTTCGTATATTAATCGAAGCTTCCAACGGGACGTTTAATGGACGTCCCTATTATCGACATCACGAACGGTTTTTAACGGGGAGGAAAACGGCCGAGGACGCAAACGATCGGCTCACGTTTTATTTCACGCGTATTTTTGGATGCATGGCCGCGAGGCATTCAAGGCCACCAACGTCAAAATTTTTGTTTTTCAAATTTGATTCAATTGAGTTCAATCAAATACCAAGCAGTCCCGTTTGATGCGGCCAAATTCTAATGCAATTTAGAATGCAAACGAGGCAAGTGATGGACTACTCACGCAGGATATAATGGATTCAAAAACCCATAAACATATTCTTCTATTTCACACTCACTTTCACTCGAATTTTTTTTAAATGTATGACACGTTCAGGTAAATTTCAGCTGATTGATCGTGAGACATGTTTGACGTTTAGGTTGTTATTGTCGCCCACTTCCAGAGAAAGTACGAAAGCATCGGCCATCTGTTTCTGATGTCTGGAACTTGTGGTTGAAAACGAAAGCGAAAGCCACTTGATTTCCTGTAGTTCTTTCGGCAACTTTGTTACGTTGTTACGTCACATTTCGTATGCAAATCGAATTAAAACTTATGGGATAGGTCTATTCGGATTGCAGCTATTTAGAGGTACAGTTCGATGCATGATTTAAAGGAAGATTCTGGCACGATTTGATTCCATCCATTTTAATTCAATATTTAACCTTGGAAAATGTATACGGCCTCAACTATTTTTTAATTAATGAAATTCAGCGAAGGGAATATCATACAAAAAGAAATAGCTGAATCATTTGAAAATACAATTTTCAGATTTCGATCGTCATTGGCCACTCCTTCCTCCATACACGTCCGTTGTTTCCGTCTTGTTTTCATTTCAACGTAGCTACACCATGACTAGTTACAATTGTCTAAGGTTGCGCAACGAAACATATACAAATTCCAATGAAAATCACACAATAGTTGGTGGCCCATATAAATCTTTTGACCGATAGCCCTGAAGCATAAAAAGTAAGTTGATTCCGTTCCGCTAGTAGATGAAAAGCTAATGTCTGTACCGTAACGATTATACCGAAAGAAATATATGTGTTTCTCTTTTGTTTTCTCAACATTCGCCAACTTCATGCCGCGTAACGTCATTTGCATTCCAATCCAATGAAATATATTATAAAAACATTTTCTCGTTGCAGACGTTCGTCAATGTTAGGGCCTTCTAACACCGATCATGAACATAAATAAAGCAATAACGGCTTTTTAATGGCATAATTTTCATATGCAAAATCGAAAATTGGTTGTGAAAACAACCTAGTTAGCATTGGCAAAGTGTTGCCTTTATGGCACATCTTCTTTTCTTATTTGGCAAAAGAAAACTTTCGTTGGCCCAGAAAGAAAGATCGGATCCAAGATTTATTTGAAAAAGAAAATCCCCCCCCCCCCCCATTCTTGAATAAATCAGATAACTCGACAATCGTGAACGTCAAATTTTGAATCGAAAGGCGCGGGAGATCTGTGTATTTGCATAAAGAGAATGTACAGCACAACACCATATTTTTACAAAATAGGATATAACAGGTACGTCGATAAATGTTTAAAAAAAACAAAACTACATCTACATAGAAGCTTAAAGCCTTTCATCCCGCGGCAATCGTTGCGCATTATTCTGATGGAGCCAAACTTCCATCAGATCTTCGACTGACGTGTGATCGAACCTTCTATCCTTGACCGGCTCCCAAGCATCTCCAAAGAGTTTCTTTAACAGCTCGACGTCTTCCACTTCCCAGCTTCCCTGCAACTCGTCGCTGACATCTCTGGTCCACTGTCGATTGGCCAAGAATCTTTGGAAATCGGCGTTGGTTTGGATGTTTTCCTGGAGGAAGAGCCTGTCCACTTCTTCCGAAGAATCGAAACGATCGTGCTGGACGATGAGTTGCCATTCTTCCGGTGTTAACTGACGAACAGTGCTGCGTTTAGTTAATCGATGTTCCGCCGATGAGCTGTGGACGTCCTCCTCTGAGCTGTGATTGAGTTGGCCGTCTAGACTGGCCAACCCTACAGCTGCACCTGATGTGTGTTGTCTGTTGAAAAGCGTTTCGTGGGAATCGTCAAGATGGGAGGCGTCGTTTAATCGATGGATGGTGAAAGAAGTGGTTTCTTTCCAAAGCGTTGCCAACACCAAGGCTCCGGTAATCTTGGGAAAAAGAATGAAACAAATTGCAAAAACATAATGATCAATAGTTTTGTTTGTTAGATGTATACCATTGTTGAAGTAAGTCGGCACATGTTTGTATGTAGCTCCAGTGGCTTTGCAAAACGTTGAGTGAATAATACTTTGGCTGTCTGGGTATGCACGTATTTATACGATTTGATTCCGGTCGAGCAATGAGATCCGGCAGCATTCAATCTAAGCCACGGGGGGGAATCACCTTGGATTCAAAACCAAGCGTGCAAGGTTATCGAACTAGCTTTTAGTGGTCTTGGTCTCGATTGCTAAATTGTCGAAATGATTAACGATGACCTAGGCACAAGCCACAGCACGTCCTTTCCATAATATCCAGGAACAAGAGAAAACCGTTGATAGTCGTGAATATTTTTGAATATTAAACAAGGGGATTTTCACGGTGTGTAAGCATGCTAAATAGCATAGGCGCGTTTCCTTGTTTTTCTTTTGGTCCGTTGTTTTTCTGTGTGATGAATCAATGTCCAACGTTCCTCAAACTCGGCTGGATAGGGGAGGGTGGGCGCAATTGGAACACGCGGCAATTGAAACAAAAATTCTACCACTTAAAGTATGTAAGAGATTTTGTTTAAAAAATTTGAACTAACGGGAATTAGGGTTCTACATTTTTAGAAAAAATTTGAGGCTTTAGAATTTAAAAGTTTTCGAATTATCCCAGAAAATTGTTTTTTGACTGCCCATTTGTTGTTTTTTTGCAGACAATTTTTTCGTTTTCACACTGAAAACGATGGAGAAAATCATTAAAAAAGGTCTCCAATCATTCGTCATTCATTAAGCTATAAGTTGATCACATTAATTTTTTTCTAGCTTAACTTTATCACCTATAAAAATTAAAACTCCGAGAAGACCCATGGTCGGAGCAATTGGAACACCTTGTTCCAATGAATGAGTATCCCTGATTCTGAGATATCGTCATTTTAGTTTTTTCGTAAAACGCGGGAGCTCTCTTATGTAAAACCCACGTTTCAATTGCCCAGACGCCCTGTTTCAATTGCCGAGTAGAATTGGCAATTGAAACAACTTGGGGTACCTCCGGTTTTTTACTCATAGCACATATTAAACTTTGCCGAACCCACCCAAAAAAATACTGTTATGTAGCTGAGATAACTGGCTACAAATCTATATATTTTTTACTTTACTTGGACGATTTTTGTAATCGTACGGAACAAAAATAAGTTTTGTGTTCCAACCACGCCCACCCTCCCCTACTCACATTCGTATATGGGAAGAGTTCACATCATGAAGATCTATTCGCTATACATTTTCAGCTGCCGTTTCAGAAGCATCGCTTGAAAGTTTAAACGACATGTTGAAGGTTGGTCGAAAGCTTTTCACAATTGCAAGATAAACAAAACGTTCAAGCGAAATAGAACACAGCCGTATGTACGCATAAGATAATTGATTACAAGCAATGGGAGCGAGCGTTCAATCACTGTCATTCAAACGGAGTTGGTGAAATAAAACTTGCTTTTCACATTCTCGTGATGGCTATTCATTTTTGAAGGTGGAGGAAGAGCAACTGATTTCACCATAATTGCTATACTCAGCAGTGCAAGTGAAAGGTCTTGACTTGGGCAACGGGCACACCATGGCCTCGTCCACTACTAGCGACGATGCGTCAAGTCATTAGTGAAAATAAGGCGGACAGGCATCCGCCGTGCCTTTAACTCATCCTTACGACTGAAGGAGGAAAACACGTCCATAATTGCCAAAGTTATAAACTCTCACTTTTTTAGCTTGAGTTTTTTTTTTCAAAACAATTTAAAACGTGAGAAATCACTTAAATCAATGATCGTTTATTTGTATTTCACGACATTAGAATTTTCTTTGAGTACACGAGGTCATTTCAATTAAAACAAGGTAATAAATTATGGATCTGGTTTTCATTGAATTTTGTCCTTATTCACTTTCACTTCCGCATTAAATTTCCGTCCTTACAACTGGTCCTTTTTTTTTTTTTCTTCTCCCTTCCGCAACATACATAATCCGGAAATGATTGCAAAGAAACAAAAACTATTTGTTTTGACAATATCTAATATTCACATCTAAGTGTGTATAATTTTATTGGTTATGACCTTCCCTATTCGTGACGGTTACGAATAACAATAGTCGTGATGAACTGCTCACCTTTAGGATGCGGCCATCCCTCCACCATCAGGATGTCCTTCACAATCTTCTTCGGATGTCACCTCCATATCCTTAACTCGTATAGCTCTGTTATCTTCCATCCGAGGTCATCGGATACAATTAAAATTCATGTAAAAAAATACGTTTGTTGTTTAAAAGGGTAGCGCCATGTAATAAGGATGCTCTAAGGCCAAGGAGCTTCGATGGATGCCCCCGAGTGATGTGTGTAAGGACAACGAGCAAAAATATGTGAGAACACTCGGATGAAGCCCATTGGTCAACTCCGAACCAAAGGTCTAACCATGAAAAAATGGAGAAGAATTTCGAGGTTCTGTGCAAATATCATTCGAGAACACAGCATGAAAGTCTGATTTGAATTTCAATTGACCTGAATTCTGGCATTTGATTCAGCAATGATGATAATGCATTTCACTTTTAACGGCAAGTAATCCCAAAACAAGTCGGCTGTCATGATTGAGCAAAAGTCTATATCTATAGGGGCACCTACCGCTCTAACGTCAAAGAGCTGACAGAACAAAAGGAAGGGACTGCAAGTTTTTTTTTTTTTGTTTCCTCTTACAGGTCGTCATTAGATGCACAAATATGGACGCACACAATGAACCGTTTTGGAGACATTAATCATTAGGGAAAGAAAGTTTGACGTTTTCCTTTGTTTCACGACAAGCCGACACGTGTCCTAAGCTTTAGCACATTTTCTCTTAATAGCTTTTCGAGTTAGAGAAAGAAAACCATTGAAACCCATTCCGCTCACATTCAAATCCGTACCACATCTCTTTTTTAATACGTTCCCCTCCTTTTATCGTTTTCTTGTGGTTTTTTTTCGATTCAGGTCATCTCAGACAGGTTCCGAACGTGTCAGTCTAGACCAGTGCATATGTCATGTCAGGACATGCATACACCGGTTAACAGGCTTTGTTGTGCCAACTGGATTACACACACACACACAGGTAAAATAGACTGTCATTCAGCAGAATTTTGAGTATATCCCAAAGAAATACTTTCACGAATATTCAAAGTGGCCTGAATAAAAATGTAATCTTCTTCTTTGCGTACGTGTGGAGCTGAAACGACGGGTGGGGTCCTAATTATATAGGACGTCCTTTTTGAACATGTACAGATAATAATTGTACCGTAATATATGCTGTATATATACATACAATCTCTGGCTTATTTGATGGAAGGCTCTGCCGCCTTTCAAATGATGAAATTCTCATCTCATCAGGGCTATCGACTAGGCACGTACGCACAATTTTAATTGGAATGTACCTTCTCCCCTCGTGCCCAACTTGTTTCGCTACCATTTTTAGACGCAATTGCGAAACTGGATGACCTTATTGACTTATCATCACCCCACACGTCTACCTTGAAGATAACCGTTAAAAAAAAAAATTAATGGTGTATTAAACTAACTCAGTTTTGAAGTTGTATTTTTTTAAAATGGCGCCGCCTTAAATTTTAAGACATAATCGTTGTGCGGTGCAATCAAAAACCACCGTGTTCTACAAATGTTGTACGATCTTTGGCGTAATCTCTTTTTAAATGCGGTAGCATTGCCGCAATGGAAAGAGAGACATTAAAATGATTTTAAAAAAATATATATTTTTCACGCGGCCTTGAGAGGATGAGTAGTCATGCATCTCGGCATTCGGGTCATCCATCGTGCGAATGGGAAACGCACGAGATTGGAAACTTCCTTGAAAGCACTAAAAGACGAACGGAAACTCATCATTGCATTCCGTCAACGTCGACTCATTGTTTTCTTCTTCAGTTGAATTGAATGCAAAAAAAACAAAAAAAACAGCACCTGTCGATTGAGTTTAACATCTGGTAAGTTTCAATGCTTGGATCGGGATCGTTTAACGAGATCGCAAGTGCGTAACGGCGGTTTATCGATGCGGATGGCAGATTGACATGATTGGCTTTTCACGCTCGACTAACGCAACGATTAAAAATTCAGACTTTTATTCATTTCGATGAATATTTGATGATTATTCAATTAAAAAGGAGCAAGAAATGAACGAGAAATGAAGACGTTTGAGGAGGTCGGACCATTTTCAAGGGGAACGCTAAACGCTAAGAAAAGAAAAAAGAGAGAGGAGTTCGATGTCAAACTACACGCCCCCGCCAAAGAAGTTGCCGAACGTTGAGAGCCATTGGAGTGAGAATCTTTGTTTTCTTTGTTCAAGGATATTTTCAGGTTGCGTGTCGCTGTGCTTCGAGGTCTCGGCGGTCGGGCTCCTACCATCCTATAAAAATGGATGCCCACCAAAGACCAAGACATCATTCCTCTTGTGCATTTCAATCCAAGCGAACTTCTCCTACAACATGTTGAGCTACTCTGCCTTGGTAAACTAATATTAATTTTTATTTTAAAAACATTTAATTCACTTATCATCTTTTTTGTTTTTTTTTAAAGCTCGTCGTCTCAAGTGTGGCCGTGATGCTGATGGATAGCGGCGTCGGAGCGCAAAACACGTACTATTTCCGTAATGCTGCGTCGGCCAGCCGTTTCAGGCAGAGCACTCCGTCCGTCAGCCGCAATGTTCACAAGCCACACACCTCGTTCTCCGCCTTCAATCCGGTAGTGGCCAGAAGCAACAACGCATGGGGCTGGCCGGCAGCTGCGCAACAACAGAACAGATGGAGGATCAATTTCGACAACTCCATCGAAGATAATTCGATCGAATCGTCCGAGTCCAGGTTCCGTCATCGCTCCGTTTTACCGCGGGCTCAGAGGCACTCCGTCACTAACAACTTTCAGGGCAGCAACGCGTGGAACCGTCCAGCAGCTGTTCCCGTCCGACAACAACAAACCAGATGGAACGTGCGCCATTCCGATGAAAATGATTCGTTCGAATCTCGTGAAAACAGACGCTGGTGGTAGTCGGACCCCTTTTTTTTTATTTTCTAAAAAAAATTTTTTTATGTACGTGGTGGGTTTACCCTTTTCTTTAGAAGACTCTTTTTTTTTTTTTTTTTTTTTGAAAGAGGAGAATCAGACGGATGTTCCAGCATCTGGGATTCTTTGAAGGGAAGGGAAACGTGAGAGCGCGGCAGCCATTTTTTGACACCTGGCAAACGATGCGCTTCATTTCCCTCCTCCTCCTCAAAAAAAAAAATAGTTTTTGAATGGTACGCCTTTCTCTTTTTCTTGTTTGATCGCGGGATATTAGAGAGGATTTCTTCTTTGAGGTGTGTAGCGTCGTTTTATTACATAAACTAAGACGCCTTAAAAAAAAACGTTAGAAGTTTTCCTTTTTGTATTCTGGCCTCCTCCACGAAGAAAGAACAGAAATGAGATCGATAACTGTGGAGGACGAAGCAATTAAGCAGTGAATAATATATGGTCATGGAACTCGGTGAACACGAAGTACAAAAGCTCTCTTTTCACGTAAAAAAGAGGTTTTTTTATTAAGTAAAAAGTGAAAGTTTCTCTCGAAATACATCCCCGAGATTCATCCGATATCTGTTTTGCCTTGTTTTGCCAGCTGTACCTGTTCTATAATAATACACCACTTATGACGAAAGACCTTCATCATTTTCTTGGTTACATTCTAAAAAGAAATATGAAAAAAATCCCCTACAGTTTTTAAACAGTTCTCCTGTCTAAAGTGTAGAAGATAGGATTCTCTGTTACGGACGTATCGACGTGTATTTCAGATGAATGCGTTTGTGAGAACAATCGTGTCGTGCTTGTATGTGGGTTTGAACCCGTGAGATTTCGCAATGCCCCTTGCTATTGTGAGGAGCAGTTTTTGTTTTTCTTGAGGTACGTACCGGCATCTTCTTTTTGATAACACCGGGTTTTAAAGCACAGTGACATTTACGACACGCTGTCGAACCTTGAAATGCCCAACAAGGAATTTTTTTTTAGCTCTTTTTTTTATTATTATTATTGGAAAAATCCTTTTGTGTTAGTTTTGCATTGAGAAAATTTGCTTTCGTGAGGTTTCTATTATAATATGAGGAATTTGCATACAGACAATGTCTAGGGACATGTCGAGTGAATCTTCTATTGAAATGAATTTTGAACTGCTATTAACCCTCAAATGAGATTCTCTTTTTTTGATTGACAGATGAAAATAAAATGCAAAACGAAATTTAGCTGGGTGATTGCCCAAGGGCGAAGGTAGACACGCTGCTGCGCAGTTTAAATTTGAAAATTGATTGTTATAACAGTCAATTTTATTTGTTGATTTTCGCTGGCACGCAATCGTTGAATTCGGGACAATTGCCGGCGTCTTCTTTCAATATGACCAATCAAAAATACGATTGATATTGTTCCAAAAAATAAATCATAATAAAACATCATTCGTCATCAAAACAAATTGAAGCGAGGGTCATTGCGCCCTTCACGCTAATCTACGAATGAAAGTGCAAAGCTCATTTGTTTGGAACGCCACAAACAATTTCCATTACGCACCAACAATTTCAAAAACGTTTTTTTTTTTTCTTTCTCATTACACGCATCAATTCGTTATGCAAAAATGATGCGTTTAAAACTGTGGGAATAGAGCCACATGGTGGCCAGCTCTAAGGACCTACAAGACTTGAGGCCGCAATGGCCACGGATGACTCAAAGAGCTCTCCGCAAAGGACAGGTGAGGCCCTTTCAGAAAACGACATCAGCAAAAATGCAGAAAGAAGAGAGAGGGATGCCTCAACAACAATAGCCCAAGGATATAAGAGCACGATGGTCCATCGTTGATTGGTGCTACAACCGTAGACACGTCGTCGTAGCACACTTTCCTATAAAACAGAGTGCCAACCGAGAGCAGAGAGTTCATTCCATCAGTACATTTTGAACGAATAACAACAAGAGAATGTTACGCTGCTCTTTTATGGTAAACAAAAGAAAAAAAAAAAAAAAGAAAAGTCTTGGGTGCATACAAGTGAAAGTTGCATTTCATTCTGTTCTGATCGCGTCCGCTATTTTCTAATTCTTATGTTAATTTCTTTTTTTGTGCGGGGTTGATCACAGCTCGTCGTTTGCGCTGTGGTTGTCGTGACGGATAACTACGTGGCTGCGCAGGACACGTACTACTATCGGCCATCTTCCAATCGTTACAAGACCGTCCCTGCCAAGAAGAATTCAATCCACTCGATCAACTCGATCGATGACGATTCGTTCAAATCCTTCAACTCGTTCATCAAACCTTACAACCCGTTCGCCAACAGCTGGGACCGCCCAGCAGCAGTGAAGCCGCAATACAAATGGAAATACGATTCGATCGAGTCCGATGAATCCGACGAAGTGTATCGAAGATTCGCCAAGATCAACAAACCCATCCAGCCCGTTATTAAACCGACGTCGCCTTACTACTACTACGGGTCAGACTCTCGTGAGTCGGACGAAGTCTACAGGAGGACGGCCAAGACGGGCAGGAAAACGACGTACTATCATTCGGATTCGGACGAGTCGGACGAAGATGTGTACAGACGATTCTTGGCGCCGTATCGCAGATACTAAAAGGTGAGTGGCCCATTCACTTTAGAAAGGTGGGCCCCGTTTGGAACACGAAAACGCGCACAAGGATCGTGCCCCTGACGTGATGCGCCCCTCTCAATTGCGTGACGCTTTTTACCTTTCACTTTTTGTTTTTTTTTTTGTTTTTGTTGGTCGACAGGTCATCGCAGGGGCCAAACGCAATTACATACACCTAATAGCCCGACACTGGAACGTGTAGTTTTGCTTGGGGAACTTCAAAAACGCTGGAAAAATATATACGGGCACGGCGATCACCTGCGCACCCATGTTTTTTTGGAGGAAATTATAAAAAGAAAACGAAATTTTTCAGTGGATAAAATAATGTTTTTCAAAACTCCAGTGTTTTGATGTCATTCTGCCAGTTGTATTTTGTAATCATTGTATAATAATAATATACACCGTTTATCTAAATCTAGACAATAGCATTGAATTCGATCGACGTTTTAATGGCGCATATGCATCAAAGACTCATTACGTCAAGTACCGCATGACTCGCCCTTTTGCCAAAAGGTAAAATATCATTGTTTATCAAGACTGCTCTAAAAACTGAACGAAGAGCCTTTCGATACGGCCCTCTAGAATAAACACCTGTCTCATTGTTTCATACCTACGCATAACGAGTATATAGAGCGGATGTTTTGAGTGCACTCATTCAGCCTTCAAACCAAAAAAGAAAAATAATGAGGACTAGGAGCTGACTTGTTGGTCTTCAAGACGAGGCCAAGTTAAGGTCAAAAGGTCTATAATTATGCGAAACGTGGAGGCTCGCATTGTATAGTACACTACGAAAGGCCATATAAAGATGTTCTCCATGAAACGAACACAAGTCTTGAAAAATATAAAAAAGGGCATGTTAAAAAGAGAGACGTATAACCGGGCCATTCATCAGTTAGACTGTCAAGAATAGAACCACCAAGAACAAGAGGGAGGAAGAGAGGGACTCTTCTTCTTCAGATTTTCTTTCGAAAGCAAAAGTAAAATCGACATTCCTTTTGTATATGCATAAGAAAGTGGCAAACTTTCTACGTGATACGCAGACCAACCGTGACGCCGAATTAGAGGAATGCCGTGTGTGACAAGCGGCTAATCTGTCAGTGAACTTAACGTATGCAACGTTGAAGAAGATGTCCATGTTTGGTACGATGCTAAACGTGGACATCCTCTTTTTTATTCTGTTTAAGGATTGCCACATCAGTTTCAGATGTCAATCACAAACAGGGCGCATGATGGTGGCGGAACTTGCCATTTTATTCATAAAAAAAGAATTTCCCTCGTTTACCTTGGAATACCTTACCACTTTTTTTTTTGTTAAGCATTTTTAAATTAGAGAGGATTTATAGCATATCAATATGAACTCTTGATTTTTTTTTGGCCATGAAGATGAATCGTGCCCAAAATTTTTGCGTCGTGTCATCATTATCGAATGTATTTAGCGATAATGTAGAGGATAGAGATGCAGTAAACAAGACATCAATAGAATTAGAAAAAATTAATAGCATCCCCCCATATATTCGTTTCAATGCCACTGACTTTCAAGTCTGAACCTGTATACAGCTAATCATCGCAGCCCCTATGCACGCATACCTGACTCATCAATCGAATGTCGATTGCAAAAATGCTTTAAACTCAAAATCCAAGGAGATTTCGGTGAATGTATTCATGGTGCAATAATACTTAGTGAAGCGCTTGAATTGAACATCAAGTTATTGTTACGTACCCGATCTCCATTCATGTGGAACAATCTCACCTGCAAAAACCATGAAACAGAATCCAAGGTCAAAAACAAAAAGAACATGGACATTCATGGAAGACATTAATGTGTATCATTTTCAAATACCTCTTTTCAGCTAGCCCCGGATAACCCGGAATGACTTACGTAAGTTGCATAGTTTTAAAAGATAAATCGGCTGTAACACGGGTAGTAAGAAATAAAATTCATAAAGCCATTTCTAGATCCTAATTGAACACCTGTGTATTTCAATGAACTAATCATATGAAAAAAAAAAGGGGGCGTACCCTATCTTCTTCCACCTACTCAGCTTTACTTTGATAACAAACTTCTCCTATCACGAAAAACATCCTCCTGATGCGGCTGCATATTCATGCGGGTTTTCCAAAGGCACAAAAAAAATTATGTTTTTCCCCGGTTCGTGAGGGCGTTTGGGATAGAGTAGCAATTACAACAAAAAAAAGTGCATCACGGAAACGAAGGAGCCCAAAAAAAAAAGGAGAGGAGCTCGTCCATCGAATTCCACCACCCACAGAAGAGTCTAACCTCAAAAGTATTCATTTTCAAGGATATTATAGCACGTCATGAAGCAAACTTGTTATATTGTCTATGCCATCCGTTCCCTATAAAAACTGGAACCGTGGCACGATGAAAGACATTCCCAGTGTGCCTTCCAGTGCGAACTAACTTCCTTCAACATGTCTCTCTACTCTTGCATGGTATGTAAATAACATTTTAAAATCTCTTCTTTCATTTAAAAAAAATTCATTTGAATATTTTTAGCTCGTTGCCTGTGTCATGACCGTGATGTTGATGGATAGCGGTGCCCAGGCTCAGGGTACTTACTATTATCGCAACGTCGTGCCCGTCGCTCGTTACAGGCCCAGCGCTCCCGTGTACAGTCGCAATACTTACAACTCGTACAACCCCTACAATGCCAACCGCGGATGGAATCGTCCAGCAGCTGTCCAGCAATACTATTACGACTCGATTGAGAATCATTCCGGCGAATCACGTGAAGTCTACCGCGGATACCGGTGGTAAAACACTTGCTATGGTAAGAATTACAATTTTTTTCCTTTCTAATCGTTTTGCATAATCCATTGAATTTTCTTTTATTAATTTTATTTTTGGTTGGTCGGTAGGTGCAATCATTACACGAACAATGTCCTGAACTCTGCAATTTGCTGGCCAAATCTTAACGCGTGTTGAACTTTCGATCTTTTCACCGGTGTCGGAATTATAGCGAAACGAAATTGGGGAAAAATTCTAAATTTTTTAAACGTCATTTTTGGAATTGGTACAAAAAAAAAAATAGCAATAAATCATTTCAGATAAAATTGTATTCCTAACTCACTTTCTAGTATATATCATCTCCTGACGTATATGAACGTATGATTGAATTAAAATCTATAATACTCTTTAAGACCATTTTCGATACTATTGGAAAGAGATTTGGCGTGAATGCTAACCGATGAAATAGATAAAGATTCGATTGGCATTTGATGTCCGTATCCGACTCCGCCCACTGCGCCTGGTAGTCCGAGGTCAATGCCGAAGGCAACGATGCCCGTCTCTGGCGCCGTACCCAAATTGCCTCTCGCCGTCGACTCGTCCAGCGCCGTTTTCAACCGGAACGGAAACAGTTTCACTTTGAAGAGGAACGATACGGTTGCGTCATCGATCGTCATCACGGTGGAGGCCGTCCTCTCGTCCAGCGCATTCGTCTGCTGCCGCCCGCCGTAACGCAAGTCCACTGATTTTTTTTAATCGTCAGCTCATCGTTAGCCTGTTATTATTATACTCTTACATCAACATTTATATTACATCATTTTTTCTTATAGTCGTTAATAAAAAATGGAGAGTTTTATTTAATTTCGAGGTCACGCACATGCAGGGTGAAGCATCCCGCAGACGACGGACGCTGGAATCATCCACCAAATAACCGCCGTCAAGGTGAAATTGCGTTCCTAATATTGAGAAATTAAATAACGTTCACACACACAAAATAAATGAGATGCGGTTTAGAATTTTTGTGTGAATAAAAAACATGCGGTTGAAAACAAAATCAGCCGCAAATGGGGAATTTACATACCTGCTTGTTAGGTCGTACAGTACGTGCACGCATAATGGACATGTTTGTCTTTTAAACGCTGAGCAGCTGTACTTGAACGGTTGACGGACACAACTGACACAGTGCGCCACTGTCGCACTTTTATAGGACCAATAACAGAAAAAAAAGGAGGAAATGGATAACAACAAAACGGGGATTTAGGTTGAATTAAAGGTATAATGCTGGCGATGCTCTTTGAAACAAAGTACGTAAAGTCCATTGAACAAACGCATTTTGCCGACGTTATCAGTCGGGTGTTGACACACCGTTGTTCGCCGCTTATCGGTGCGCCCCGTATTTGCAAGTGCTATACGCAAAAGCAAACTTTTAGCTAACCGCTTTCTTTTAAATAGGAAAACAGTACGACCGATCGAAAACCTTCTGCACGTACGCAACGGAAAAACTTGTCCGCGATCTCCGCGTCATTTGCATAGCACGATATGCAAATATATACCTTTAGCGTACGTAGTGTTCAAATCGCAAATAAGGGATGCACGCATCGATCGTCTGAAGATTATCATCATCATTTGTTATTCTTCCCTAGGCTCTTGCAAACCTTTAAAAAATCGAATCAGCTGATCGACTGTTGGCGTGCTAATACACACTACGGGGCTGGCACGCCGGCCATAATTTTTCTTTTTCTCAATGACGAGACACCATCATACACTGGAAATGGGCTCTACGTCAATGTGCAACCCCTCCTCGTCTAACAATTGCAGTTGACCCTGTTGACTCTCTTTCAAATAAACGAGTGGTGAATAATCAAGAAACGTGCCAACATTCTAATCATCTCATTATCATTGGCAAACGAACGTCGAAAAAGAAAATTCTTGCGCTCTGTTCCACTTTATGTCTTTCAAGGTGACTTTGAACGAATGCTCCGCAGACGTTTTTTTCTATCCAGCAGATTGGCACGGTCTGTTTCACTTGAATTCCCATTTTCCTGGAATTGAATTAAACTTTGTGCTGGACGACTATCAGTGTCCTGAGGTAAACCGAAATAATTATCGTTCAAACTAAAATTAGAACCGTCGATACAAAGAGGGGTGCACTTAAAACATGGCGCCACTGATCCATCGGCATCTCTTGCGAAAGAGAATGCAAGTCTTGCGGCGAAATGCGTCCATCCATCACGTAGGCCCTACATTCATTTGCATACAGGTAAAGCAAAAGAGCCACGTAGGTATTTAGCGGATGTGTCGTCTGCAACCTTTTCAATGCATCATGAGACGGTCCTTTGGTCACAGGATAATAAATCGAAGGTCCCCCGACTGGAACACGTACTCCAAAGATATGCTCCATTGCATAATTGAAATTCGTATCGAAGGCCAGGTGGAATAGCCTGCGACAAACTGTGTGGAAAGAGAAAATGGCGTATATTCCTGTTATTCTTTTGGATCATCCTGCCAAGGCCATGCGCTCATATTCAAAACAGTTTCGCAAATGGTGGCCCCGGATTTCGGCACATCGTGAATGGAAACAAAAATAGGGGGGAAAAACCTGGAACAATAGCAGTCATTCCTCGTTTGTGCCATAGACAATGGAGAATCGTGCAAGTCGTTAAACACAACAGAGAACCGGATGTGCTCATCTATCCAACTGCGAGACCCTTGACCTCTGACAATTCAAATTAACTGAAGGACATTTGGTTAACCCTCCCACAATTTAAAAATAATTCTTTGTGCAATATGGAATTGGATATTGCAAATTGTTAAACTTTCACATTTCGGTTTTAACCGGATAAAGGTGGACGCATCGCTGAGTTGCTGAAACCAATGTCCCATAAACGTCGTCTGCATAACTACGCCTAAATATGCAATGATCAAGCAGACGACCAATCATCATCTGCAAGAACTGCGTTTAACATGTTGTCACAAGCTCAGTTTTTTACCTTGAGAATAATTCACATGTAGACGCCGTTGTCATTCAGACATTGTTCGTTTCAGTGACAAAGACTCTCTCTCGAGATGACACGTCAGAAAGACCTGCATAAAGAAAAGAGAATTAAAAGAAACGCTGACGAAAGGCGACAGCGCGTCTGATTGGCGAGCTACGCCCGCATGGTTTGTCCCGCTGTCTAAGCCCATCACCCAACAGATTAGATATGCAAATGGGGTAGATAATGCTTGCGGTTTTTTTGCTTCTACACAGCGGCTGGGATATCAACATGAAAATTCTATAATGTCGTATGCAAAACGCGACGGGGGCTAAGACAAGTGCCCGCTTGGATCGCTCATTGTCTTGTATACGTTCTTGGATAGTGGCTAAAAAAGCAATTTTTTTTTTCCCACACCCACTCAAGAGGCTGGTATTATGCAACCGCGAACAGCTGCAGGGGAAGGAATCTGACAGAGTGAAACCCGAGATCATTAACGAAGGAAATTGAGCTAGGCAAACGATTGTGGTAGAAGTTCGTGTGAAAATGAGCAAATGGCGGGGAACATTTCAAGATGACTTTCACAACTATTCACTTACTTGTCTGTCTTCACGAGGTGTCAAGAAGTCGATAACTCATCGGGAAAACCCCTCATTTGGTTTTTTTCCTATTTTTCTTGCTATGAGTTGCCCAACAGTTGGAAAGGCTGGTTCCTGCACAGAGGGAAGGATACGTTAAAGATGATTTCATCTAAAAGCCTGAATAAGTAGACATCCTTTGCTTACAATTTCGAAAACTCACTTCTAGGAATACAATAGTTTAATATGCATTAATAACAGAAATTGGCATGGAAGTCATCTTTTTTACTTCTACGGGCACCATAGAATCGCTCCATCTTGTAACAAAAATGAAGAAAACGACGTTTTCGTGGTACTTTGCAATGTTACAATGTTAGATCTTCGTTGGGAAAAGGGGGAAAAGTTAAGTGGGAAAAGAAAAGTGAGTTAACCATTCCCGAAGACTAGTCTTTCAAAAAGAGCAGATGGGCCTCTTTTTGAAGCAGACGATGTAGCTTTAAATATCGATAAAGCCGTGAATCAATGAAGATGATAAAGGCGCCATGTCGAATTATTGTACACTGGACACGGTAAGGAAAACAAAAACTTTGGTATCGAAGAGGGTCACATATCCCGATGATAAGCTGCCTGCATCCATGAACCGTCTTTCAGGCCATGGGGAGACCTACGAACAACCTACGTTCCACGATCACCTCTTCTCTACCTCAGTTTGTGGGTCGATCTTTAACGTGTAGTGAACGGTACTACAGATCGATGTGAAACGTCTGTATACGTGTCGTGAGTGGTGTATGTGTATATGTGTGTGTGTGTAATTTTTATTCTGCCATTTTTGCCCCTTTATAGTAGGCATGGCTCTTCTTTCTTCTTCTTCTTTCTTGAGGTAGATGATGTCCGATGTATGTAGAATCTTGCGTGATTCGACGAGATGAAGAATCTTGCGAATCCGATGTGATGAAGAATCTTGCGAGTCTTGAATGATGTATTGGAGGGGTGGGTGGGAGGGAGGGTGGTGGGAGGGGAGGGAGGGAAATTGCCGGAAATTGGCGGTGGCGGGACTTGAACCCGAGGACTTCAGATTACAAAGCGTGGGTGATAACCACTGTGCCAGGACCGCACATCCCAACCAAATTTTGCTTCGGATGCCACCTATTCAAATAGGCATACATGTAGTAGTGCAAGAGAGCATTAGCGCTGAGGAATAGTTCGCGCGTGCCGTGCTGATTTCTTGGGTTCGAATCTCTATTTTTGTATTATCTAAAAATTTTTTTTTTGCATTTAGCAACGATATATATATATATGATATATCTATACTGAGTACTATATATATACCAATATATATATACTAGTAACTCTGGGTACGTCCAGGGCCCAAAGGTTATTTTTAAAAAATTTTTACAAAAATGCTTTGGAAAGTGTTGCCAGTTCGAGGGGCAAGTAAGTGTACAATGAGCATTTGCATTATTGCTTCTATAAGTTTAGAAGCCGATTGAAGTTGATTTCATTTTTGCTCATTATTATTAATGGTGTAAAGTGTCTTCAGTTGCTAGAAAAGTTATATTCTAACCATCGCTTTTTGTATGTTACGCAACGTAGTAGCCCCAAGCTAATCTTCACTTCCTCTTTCGCAGTATCTCCCGCGCAGTTTTTAGAGTAAGTATCGTTACGAGTCTGTTAACCCTTCCTCGTCAACACCGACCCCGATGTGATTGATGCCTAGTGATGTGGTGGGAAAAATCCTGTGATGAATTCATCTTTTGAACTCATCACACGTGGAGTGAAACGTTAATGCCACAACTGATTTCTATTCCCCTATTTATCAAAGTCAACATGCCAGCGGTTGACCCATTATCGTCAGAGCAACATGGCCGCCACAGCAAACAATGCAGCTCGTCTTCGATTGCTGCCAAGCAGATAAGGTTCTTCAACTGTTAAATTCTGTGCAAGAGAAAGAAAGAAATGGAGGGAAAAAAAACGAAACAAAACAAAAGAAAAGAAAAAAATACAGAAAGAACGTGGGCGACACTCTTTATAAGTACGACTTACCATTACTGGATTGTTCACATTTTTGGTTTGCGGTTGTTATCAATGAAATAAGTGTTTCGTTGGCTCGTTGCTTGACACTAACCCTTTTCATATCTTAATGTAGGTTGATCTGTTTTATCCAAAGAATATTTTCTGATGAAATTGCTTAGTCTTATTTGGTACTACTCTCAAGGAGCCTATAGGGAAGAACCATGCCTTTGTATTGCTGAATTTTAAGCCAAACACCCATGAGCCTGAATTTTACATTTGAAAGATGATTTGCTCAAGTGAAATTGCACTACAATTCTGTAGATTTCAGGTTTTTACCAAAGTTACCCCACCTCACAGCGTAAGTTGAAACAAACGATCATTTTTTATTTTGTGGCTAACATTGGATTTTCATTGTTAGGTACAGAAACTGCCAAGGAATGGCTACACTGAAAAATATTGGATGCTATTCGAATTTGATTTGTGAAGAATATAACCAATTCATCACATTAATTTGTGGAAAGGTATTTGTCGCTTTAAGCAGCTTTTCGTATGAGCTACTGATATTTCTTTTACTTTCCGGATAAATTATTACTTTTGTCCAACATCGCGTGATATATTACCGCCAACCGAGAAGGTGTTTATGTCTGGTCACCATCCGATGATCCAAAATGATACTATAAATTGTAGCAGAAAGATATGAAAGCTATTCTGCTCTTCAGTTGTTTAAGGATGTGTTGGGAAACGCATCAAAAGCGAGATATTGCATTGAGGTAGCACACTAGATAACTTTGTTCTTAGAAGATGTATTGTATCTGATTAAAAGCTTTATTGCTCGTAGTGGTCTAAATAACATCCAACTATAGTGATATATTTTCTTCTAGAAGCCATCCACTGAAGTGTGTAGTACGGTAACCGTACAGAAAAACCCCGGGGGACATGGAATAAATTTCCACCCAGATTTGATCTCCTGTTTGCAAAGGTAGTGTGGCTTGCAAGGAAAACATTTGATATTCATTCTCAGTCCCACTGTTGTTGATGTAGGCGGCAATATCGTTCGAAAAATCGTTATTCTTGTAAAGGATACAAACGAAACTTTCGTCCGAAGAAGTTCCTGGAAAGCTAACAACGCCGGTGAAAGTGAAAAAGTATATCCCCGTTCGAGGTGCTGTGAATATTCCGGATTGTAAGTTCATGGCTCTTCCAGTGTTAAGATTTGTAACATCGAATGGAATTGGAGTATCCACTTGATAGTATTCTCGAGTTTCTCTTTGAACATAGAAATAAGTGGGGGATGATTTAACATCTACAAATCCAATCCACTTTTGGAAACCTTGTTCATTGCATACAACAGGTTCATATGTACAAAAAAAAAACGATTTAGTTTACTAACGGTGTGTATCTTGTATCTCATACCTGCATCATTAGGCAATTTCGCAAAGTCGCAGTAAACGCTTTCCACCATTGCAGTTCCCATGACTGAATATAATCCGTTCAAGCTGTGTCCAGCCCTCCACAAGTCTTGGCACGAGGAAGGCGTTCCTGATATGTCTGTTTGACCTGTGCATTCAAATGGACCAAGCGTGTGAACACCGGAGGAAGCTGAAAGTTGGGTTCGTCCAAAATTTAGCGCTGTGATGGGCAGGAGGTCTTTTCTTGTAATTATTCCTTCAGATTTCAAATAATCACATTTAAAAATTTAACTATCAAGTAACGACAAGCATTTCAAAATAGGAAGCAACTTGCCTTTATCTTCTAGTGGAATGGGCGCTGCAGAATCGCAATTGCATGTTTGCAAAGCATCGAAGCAGTTACCTTCAATGCCGCACTGACAGGTGTGTACGCTGGCGTTGCTGCCTGCCCAGAAGTATTCGGAGCCGCCATCTTTGTTGTTCCACCACGCATATGGAACGCCATCAAACTCGAATGGCGCGAAGTTGCATTCGTACTAGTTGTATACCATAAAAGTTATTGATAAGAACTGGTAATTGGCATTAATTTTAAAATATTTTACTTGAATAGATTGATGGCATTCAGCAGACAGCTCAGCCAATGCTGATATTTGTCGGAGGCTAGCATTGTAGTTCACAGCCCTGTAATAGCATCCAGGATCAAGACAATGGCCTACATCCATGGGCGCTTCGCTGTCGTGTGAGATAGATGTTGTTCCTGGACAGAGTGTAATTGAAATTGACTTCCTTTAATGATGAATTTAAAATTCTTACTGTACCTGATGTCATATTGCAGTAAACAAATATCGGAGCATCACCAACTCCTTGTCCATCCGGATCGATCCAGTAGTTGCCGGAAGAAAGGGATGGGTCAGCAAGGTGAGCGTCTCGACACGTACGTGCGATACCGCTTCTTCCAGATGACTGACGGGTAACTGCACCATCATTGACGACAAAATTTTCACCTGCTCGACCGTACTGGGTACGTTCCAACTGAACAATTCTTTCCACTAGAGTTATCTGCATGTTTCAAATAATTACAAAATGACCAATTATGAACGCTTGATATTATTGTGAATTAACAGTGGAGAGGAAATATCTCACGTATTCGTGGTCTTTCTGTTCCACCAGCGTTTCCAGTTGAGTAATTCTCGTTTCCAGAACAGTCCTGATTTTATTCTTATAAATATCCTGGTTTGAATAAGTTTCAACATGAATGATATTTCTGTTAAGAAAGAAAGGGCAATCAATACCTGTTTTTGAACATGAGTCTCAAGTTCAATTACTTTTGCCTCAAGTTCAATTACTTTTGCCTCAAGTTGAGCATTTTTGCTTTCGACGGATTCCCTGAGCTTACCCTAATAATATGATATAAATAAGCCACTACCCAAAGAAAAATTCCATTAAATGGACAGAATGAAAATTAGATTTACTCACGTAGTTTGCTCCCAACTGTTGCACTTGTTCTTCCAAAGTGAGACCTATGGCATTTGAAAAAGTTGGGCAGGTACATATTAAAAGGCAAATTGGTGTTAACTTAGCTAATAAGCGAGTCATCATTCTTTGGCATCGAATGCGTTTTGTAAGGCCCTCATTTCGAAGTGCGATATTTATGTTCCAATGGAATCATAGTCGCTCTAAAGATATGGCAATGCAGAACGTGATAAATTCAAAGTCAATCATGCTTTAATTGATTAGTAGTCCGGTTGTGAAACACGTAGCTTTGACGTGGTGGATGGGGAAAAAAATCATTCTGTCAGAGGTTAGCTTGTTGTGGTGGGATAAAGCCCAGCTGTGTGCAGCCAGTTTTATTTGCTTTTGCAGTAAAGTAAAGTTGAAGTTTCATATCAGCACATGAAAGTGAGAAAAGCAAATAGCTACGATGGAACTATGTCAATTACGACAGGTCTGGTGACGAGAACGAACACGAAACCTGTTCATGCTATTGTCCCCTGCAGCATTATCATCGATCAAATTTCTCTCAGCCGTTGTACCTTTTGTTATTTTTATTTCAGTTGAAAAACATTTGATTTAATTTCCATCAGTTCCACTTTCATTACAAGGAAAAATCGCTTATTGATTTCAAAATCCCCGAACCTAACCTATGAACTGTATTTGAGAGTCATGCGATATGTTTCAGATCATTCACAACTTGATAACTCCCAAAAATGACGACACTTGGAGATCGATAAAACTCCAAAATAACGTTGTTCCTTCTCTCGATATTCGCAAGGGATTGTTATCACCTGCACCCTGTCAATGCTCTTCTAAACGCTAGCAATAATACGATGGGTCAAAACAATACTCGGAAAAATGATTCTTCTGAATATTGCAATACCCAGAAAAATACGATGAATGAGTATGTCTTTAAAGAAAGTTGGATTGGTTGTACAGACGTCGACTGCTCTCTCAATAACGTTTTGCTGTGCTCTACTTCGTCATTTAGGGAACAGGTATATCTGCTTGACAAGTTTCAGTCGTGTCCACGTCCTATTGTAAATTCTGCCAAGCATCGAATATCGAAAGTAAAAGTTATTGGAATATTCACATCGTTGCACGTTTCAAAATGAAACAAGTCACTTTCAAAGGAATTACTGTTGTTCGTGGTGAAGTAGATTCGCTACCCCATAAGGTGATTTTAATCTTTTAATTTAAAAACGCATTTCTGATTGTACACCTTTCCTTTTCAAGGTATTGACCTTTCTGGAACACGACGTGGAGTTATGCCAACCTTCGTACGTCCACATTTGCGACGGTTCCGACGAAGAAAATCGACTTATGCTGGACATTTTGATGGCCGAGGGTATTATCCAACCGTTGCCCAAATACGAAAACTGGTAACTCAAATATTTATTGAAAAAAGCCCTAGATCCCCAACGTTCATATAATTTTCTTTGTTCGTGTAGTGTACTAGCCCATACTGATCCTCGTGATGTAGCCCGTGTTGAATCAAAGACGTTCATCTCTACGCGATTGCAGCGTGAGGCAGTTCCATTACCGAAACCGGGAGTTAAAGGCCAGCTAGGCAATTGGATGTCACCCAGAGATCTCGAGACGGCAATGCAAGAACGATTCCCCGGATGTATGAAAGGAAGAACAATGTACCTGTTGGCTTATTGGTATCAATTTAAAAGCTTTTCCAATGGCCAAAATTTAATTGATTTTAATTATTTACAGCATGGGACCTATGGGCTCTCCTCTGTCAAAATTCGGGATCCAGGTCACTGATTCCGCCTACGTCGTTGCTTGTATGCGGATTATGACGCGTATGGGCAAGCAAGTGCTGGACGCTATCGGTGAAGGCGACTTTGTCCGTTGTTTGCATTCAGTCGGTTGTCCATTACCTTTGAAAGAGCCACTTCAGCGTAACTGGCCTTGTAATCCTAAACTGACGTTCATCGCCCACAAGTTAGACATTTTCGTTAATTCAATAATTTTAATAAGCTCAATTTCAAATTGATTTAAACTCAGGACGGCTACGAACGAAGTGATGTCTTTTGGAAGTGGATACGGAGGCAATTCTTTGCTGGGTAAAAAATGCTTTTCACTTCGCATCGGATCTGCCATTGCCCGTCGTGAAGGATGGCTCGCCGAGCACATGCTGGTACTGAAATGTTATTCATTTAAAAAATAACCCGTGATTAATTGATTGCTTTATCAGATTGTCGGGGTAACTAATCCCGCAGGCGTGAAACGTTACCTGGTTGCTGCATTTCCTAGTCAATGTGGCAAAACTAATTTGGCCATGTTGACACCCACTTTGCCTGGCTACAAAGTGGAGTGTGTTGGAGATGGTAAAATAATTATTAAATATTACCATCGTAACAAATCTTAATGATAAATTCTGCCCGTAAGATATTGCATGGATGAGGTTCGACGATAAAGGCCAACTCAGAGCCATTAATCCGGAAAATGGGTAAAATCTCGATAATTAATCAATATTCAACCAATTTATATGAATTTAATTACTTTTTCAGGTTCTTTGGCGTTTGTCCAGGTTTCATTTATCTAAAATGTAAAATTGATTTCATTTAAATTTACAACACCAACGTTAAAGGTACAAATTACAAGACCAATCCTGTCGCCATGCAAATGATCCAGAAAAACACGGTTTTCACAAACGTAGCAAGAACGTCTGATGGCGGCGTTTTTTGGGAGGTATAACTTTCTCTAATTCTACATAAAACGTGTGGCTTTTTTTTTTGCCTTTACCACGATGCTTGTCGTCATTGTTAACAACAGGGTTTAGAAAAGGACTTACCTGAAGGAGTTACCATTACCTCTTGGTTGGGTGAGGAAAATTGGCAGCCAGGCAGCGATCACCCTGCAGCCCATCCCAATTCCAGGTAAAACGAAAGGAAAACTCATCTCTCAAAACTTTTTTTTTTTGAAGGATGAGAAGAGCTTAATGAGCTTTTTTTATGATCCCCCCTGCGGTTTTTCGATGACAAAGATTTATGACCTTTAGCTCCTACTGTAAGTAGTATACACATGTAGTCGTACTAGGGATTTGACTGCAAACACTTACCACCTGGAGCTCAGTGTCAATTAATGTCCAGATAACGAACACTGTGGACATCCTTTGTTGACAAGGAACTCTGTCGTTGTTAAGCTGCTTTCCGTGAAGTGTTAATTGCATGTTGGGGTGATGCTCGTGTGAAGATCTTTGATAACTAAAGCTGTTTCAATTCCTCCAACTATTTAAAAAGAAAACGTGTAATCTATTATTAGATTTTGTACTCCGGCCGGTCAGTGTCCAACTATCGATCCAAACTGGGAAGATCCTGCTGGAGTGCCTATCGATGCTATCATTTTCGGAGGACGTCGTCCGACGGGCGTCCCGTTAGTTTATGAATCTTTAAACTGGCAACATGGTGTATTCGTCGGTGCTACAGTCAGTTCAGAGGCCACATCGGCGGCTGAATACGCTGGCCATGAAGTGATGCATGATCCGTTTTCTGCTCGTCCTTTCCTCAGCTACAATGCCGGCGATTACATTAACCATTGGCTGGAAATGGAGATGCCCGGAAGGTGGATGCCTAAAATTTTCCACGTCAATTGGTTCCGTCGCGATTCCAAAGTACTCGTTAAAAGCCATCTGTTTTTTGTATTAAACTGGAATTAGATATATACGTATTTATTTATAGGGGCAATTCCTTTGGCCCGGGTTCGGTGAAAACATTCGCGTCCTTGACTGGATCCTCCGTCGTTGCTCCGACGAGAAAGACGATATCGCAGAGATGAGCCCCATTGGGTTCATTCCGAAACAAGGTGCGTTCAAGTGGAAAATCTGGTCAGAGTTGTTCGTCCGCATTATTAGCATTTGATATGCAGGCTCGATAAATATGGATGGATTAGAGAGTCCGGTTGACTGGAAACAACTTTTCGATTTGCCCAAGGACTTTTGGAAGGCCGAAATAGACAACATTGAAAAATATTTAACAGACCAAATAAATGAAGATTTACCAGCCGCAATGATGAAAGAAATTGAAGACCTCCGTCAGCGATTTAATCAGTAATGAATAAAAGAAATATCCTGTTTTTCCTTTCGGCTGAATATTAAATTGCCGGTAACAGCATTGCAGAGAAAGGCTAAACAGCATCCTTCGAATCTCAGCTGACCGGCTAAAATTTTTCGAATTTTTCCTTTATTTGTCCTAATACAACTGGCATATTAACATCATTTTGTTTTATTGAAACTGTTGAAGAATGGCTATACTTTTTTATTTATCAAGAGGGATACGTTTGGCTTTAGCTCAGAATAGAATATTAGCCTCAGGGGAATTATTACAAAGCTTTAAGCTTTATCGCTACCGCGTCGTCGTCTCCGGCCTCGTGCTGTCAAATCAGCTGGCCGTGTGTCCATTTACGACGTTAGCCTATCGGCCTGTCTATTTGTGTCAGAGGTTTTCGCAGATACGTGGATTTGTGACAGGTAGATCAGAAACTAAAGCGAGAAGCGAATTCGAACAGCAAGGAAAAGAAGAGTTGAATTGCAAAATGCTACCTGTCAAACCTTTTGAACGTCTGCCTAAGACCGTTGTACCCGTTCACTATGACATCACTATTAAGCCTGATTTGGTCAAACTCGTCTTCGAAGGGCATGAGAGTGTCACGCTGAAAGTAATTGATAGTCAATTTTATTAACTAAATCTCCATTCAGTGTGTCTTATGTATTTGCCATTCTGCTAATCTGATTTTTGTATTACTAGTGTCTCATGTGTTGTGTTGCATTCTAAAGCATATGTTTGGAATGCCTGTTAATACATTTTCTTTTGTTTCACACAGGTTGTTGAGCCGGTGGATCAAATTATTTTGAACTCTCTGGAACTGGAGCTCGAAAATATTAGAATTGCCGACGAATCTGGTCAGGAGACTAATATTAGCAATATTGTGCTTGATGTAGAAAATGAAAAGGTGACATTCAAGCTTGATTCCATGCTGCAGCCCGGGCAGTACTATTTGAAGTTGGCGTTCAAGGGAGCCATCATTGACAAGCTAAAAGGTTTCTATTGCAGCAAATATGTCAGGTGAGTTTCAGTTGATGAAGTAACAGCATAAGTTAACACTTTTATTATTCCCTGCAGTGCTGATGGAGAAGAACGGTACAGTGGTGTGACTCAATTTGAGCCCACAGATGCCAGGCGTGCTTTCCCTTGCTGGGATGAACCAGCTGTTAAAGCTACTTTTGATATTACTTTGGTGGTGCCCAAGGATCGTGTGGCTCTATGCAACATGGTAACTAGTTGCAAAAATGACATTTTCAACAGAATAACAGTTTGATTTGAAATAGCCAGTGGTGTCCGAGTTGCCTTACGAAGCTGATCCTAACCTGCACGTCGTCAAGTTTGATCGCACACCGATCATGTCGACTTATCTTGTTGCCTTCGTTGTCGGTGAATTCGACTATGTCGAAGAGCGCTCTACTGACGGCGTTTTGGTGCGAGTGTATACTCCGGTGGGAAAGAAGGAACAGGGCCGCTTCGGACTTTATGTTGCCGCCAAGGTCTTGCCGTACTACAAGGAATACTTTGGGGTCGAATATCCCTTACCAAAAATGGATCTCGTTGCCGTTGCTGATTTCGCCGCCGGTACTTCCAGAATGTTTTAAACACTTTCTATTGTAATACTTTCATTGCTATTAGGTGCCATGGAGAATTGGGGTTTGGTGACTTATCGAGAGACTTGCCTCTTGGTTGATGATCAAAACACGTCAACACAACGCCGTCAATGGGTTGCGATTGTCGTCGGTCACGAACTCGCCCATCAGTGGTTCGGCAATCTTGTCACCATGGTAAATTCTTTTGACAGCTAAAGATTTTATATTTTAATACTAATTAATTAAACACAGGAATGGTGGACTCATTTGTGGTTGAACGAAGGTTACGCCACATTCGTCGAATCCCTTTGCGTCGACCATCTCTTCCCCGAGTTCAAAATTTGGACGCAATTTGTCACCGATACTTCCACTCCGGCCTTGGATCTCGACAGTTTGAAGAACTCCCACCCCATCGAAGTGCCTATCGGTCATCCAGATGAAATCGACGAGATCTTTGACGATATTTCATACCACAAGGGAGCGGCCATCATTCGCATGTTGCACAACTACATCGGAGATGACGTAAGCAAACGATAATCCCATTAAAAAGGGAACAAAATGTACTTACGTGTTGTTTCATTCAGGATTTCCGACGTGGAATGAAGCTGTACCTTACCCGGCACAAGTACGGCAACACTTTTACCGAGGATTTGTGGGCAGCTTTGAGCGAGGCCAGCAGTAAGCCAGTTGGGAGCATTATGTCTGGCTGGACGAAGCAAATGGGCTTCCCAGTTATCCGGGTAACAGCTCGACAGGAGGGCGACGATAAGCGAATCTTGCAGTTGAGTCAACAGCGATTCTTGGCTGACGGAACCAAAGACGAAAACAACACCATGTGGATGGTGCCGATCGAAATCGCCACGTCCCGCTCGCCCACCACGCCCAGCAAATCGTTCGTGTTGGAAGGAGAAACAGCTGAAGTTGTCCTAGATGATATTCGTCCTGATGATTGTTTTCAGATGAATCCAGGACAAGTTGGCTTCTATCGTACCTGCTACGAACCTGACCTACTCAAACAGCTGGTGTCTGCTATCGACCATCAGACTCTACCACCTCTGGATCGTCTTGGCCTCTTGGACGATCTGTTTGCTTTGGTTCAGGCCGGTCATTCTTCCACTGTGGAAGCGTTGACATTGCTAGAGGCTTTTGCTAACGAGGATCAGTACACTGTATGGAACCGCGTCTGCAGTGCCTTGAGCAAGTTGTCGCACCTGTTGGCCTACACCGAACACCACGAACTGTTGAAAAGTAAAAGATTGTTTTTTACGTTTGGATTATAAAAGTTGATTTTTAAAAATGTTTTACAGGTTTTGGTCGTCGATTGCTGGGCGGGATGACCCGCAAACTTGGCTGGGAATCGAAGCCGGACGAAGAGCACTTGACCAAGCTCTTGCGTAGTTTGCTTTTGGGCAGGATGGCCATGTTTGACGATCCGGAAGTGATCGCCGAGGCCGAGCGTCGTTTCGACCTACACATCAAGGGCCAAGAACAAGTTCCGGCCGATTTCCGCTCGACCGTCTACAAAGCCGTGTTGCGGACAGGCAGCCGATCCAAATACGATGATCTTTTGCGTATTTATCGCGAAGCAACGCTGCACGAAGAAAAGGATCGCATCGCCAGCGCTTTGGGCACCATCAAGAACGAAGAAATCCTTAAAGAGGTTTGCGATTTTTATTTCTTTTGTTTTTGTTCCAAAACTTATTTTTTAATGCGTTTGTTTTGACAGGTCCTGGCGTTTGCCATGTCGAACGAAGTGCGATCGCAAGACACTGTCTTCGTCATCTCGTCGGTTGCATCCAGCAAACTCGGTCGCGAATTGGCCTGGAATTACTTTAAAGACAACTGGGATCTCTTCAACGAGCGCTTTAAGGGGGCATTCCTCTTGGTCCGGCTGGTTAAATCTCTAACGGAGAATTTCGCTTCGGAAGAGAAGGCCATTGAAATCGACAACTTTTTCAAGGTATTTTAAATTCGTACTAGCAAAATGCCTGAAGTTCGATTGATTTTGTTTATTGATTTATAGGAGCATCATTGTGTCGGAACTGAGCGTACTGTCCAGCAGAGCGTTGAATCAGTACGCCTGAACGCAGCTTGGCTTGGCCGCGATGCCGAAGCCGTTGGCATTTACTTGACGAGCAAAACCAATGCTGCTGTATCGCAATAGATATTGAATAGGATGAAAACAATTCCGTTTTCCGGTGTATTTGCCTCCCGCCCCCCTCCTTTGTGTTTATCATTGGAGCAAACAACAACAACAAAAAAAAAAGAGAACTACAACCAGTCAACCCGTTGATTATTGATCCTCTCGCTTTTTCTTATTTTCTCGAATTGGTTTCAGTTATTATTTTTGTTGTCATTGAAATTTCTTTTTGTATTTTCATTCACACAGCTGGAGATGGGCCGTGATTTTTTGTTATTGCGGTTCATCTCCATCCCTCATCAAAGTGAAAGAAAAACGACAAAAACAAACCAATGCTCGAAAATACAATTTAGTTTTTCTTTTTTCTTTCTTTCTTTAAACTATTTTTTCATCTTATTTCTTTAGGTTTCGAAATTTCGTTTGATCTTGAACCGTTTTTTTAGTAGTTTTCCAGGTTTGATAAAATGCGACAGACTGCCCCTTTTTATTTTTATCGCTGATAAAAGGACCCGAGATAAAAGGTACAATTTAAATGTAATCTACCTTAACCTTTTTTGTTTTGCAATGTAGGAATTGAAAGTTCCCCGCCGACGTTCACTTTTCGCTGTCACGAAAGTATAATGCGTGCAGATTTCTGTTTCACGTTATTGTTACTGACCCTGGCAAGACAGGTATTATTTCGAATGTTTAAACAATTGATTTTAAAACATTGTCATGGCTTTAACGAGAATTTGTACTTTTAATTTATGTCACATGCTTCATAAGGCATCCACTACCCTACAGGAGCAAGAGAGAAAGTTGTCTACCCAACACCAACCATCAGGTTTTCCTTCTGGGACAAGATAAATTCCGATTTGAACTTTTGCCAACATTTTGATGACATTGGATTTTCTTTCTTGTTTGTCCAGTCGATTACGATCCAAACAGCCGGACGGCGCTGTTGAACATAAATATTGAGGAGGCAGTTTTGAGCTCGGGTTTGACATTATCCCGGCAGTCTCCTCAGCCTGTCAACAATGTCGATGTTCAAGTATTGCGATGGTTGACCAACAGCACCGAATGTCGCCCCATCGAAACGTGTAAAAGTCGAATGATGGAAGATGTCGCCACTGTTCTCCAGTCACACCGAATTTGTTGGGCAAGCGACGACATGACAACTACAGCCCAGTACGATAAAACCATTCCAGCTGGCCAAGTAAATAATGTTCTTTATAAAATAATATTATTTAAAAAAAAATAAAAACAAATGAGGTCATATGAAAAACTTGATGATGACACACAGAGGCAGGCGTCAGTGTTGCTGGACCATATCTATACCGGATGTTACTGCTTTCGTTTGGATTTCTACCACGATGACACGATTCAAAGAGCTTGTCAACTACTGGAGCAACCACTTTATTTGTATACCGACGTCGTCGAATATGACGTTTTCAAGTGGAACTTGAGCCTTGATTTATCGGCGACCAGCCAGCACGACCTGAGTCTGTTTATCAAACTGCACGACGCGTCTGAATTTCGCTTTTACAACGTCCAACTCTTTCGACATGATGACATTGACGATCATCTGATGGAATGTGGTGAAACGGACGACCCCATCAATAACCAATACTTAAACATTTCTTTTCCAGACCATGCCATCCAGGAATGGCAAGTTGTTACATTCCAGAATTTGTCTTACGGCTATTATTGCGTCGTCGTGATTCCCGACGACGATCGATGTGATCCTCCATTGATTGACCCAGACAAGACCTGCGCCCGTTACAGCAACATTGTCCAACTGAGAGGTAAATCAGATCGATAAATATTGGTGATAAATTATTTAATAGACGAGCATTGATTTACGATGGGAACAACAAGAAAAGAAGACCATGGTTCTGACGCATTACTCCGAGATGGATATTTGGTTTTATCTGCTGGCCTGTGTTGCCGTCACCATCTTGTCCATTTGCGTCATCATTCGGGCCTTGCTCAAGCGCAAAATGAATCCAAACTTAATTGTCGATGATTTCCACAGCCCTGCTGACATTCTTTTGAAACAAGATGTTACAACATCAACAGAAATTCCGATACTGTTCTTGTACAGCAATCGATCGATTAACCGATTAGCTCATCACGTTTCACATTTAAAAGAAGCAATTAGGAATTACGTGCCCAATGGGAAGGTATATGTAATCGATTAAGACATTTGTGTTAACTGTCCTTGACCATTTTATTTTCCCCCGAAAAATGGGGGAAAGGTTTTGGATGAAGCAGACGACATAGATTTGGCAGCCATTGAGGGAGTTGAGTGGTTCTCTAATCACCTCCAAGTGGCAAAACCCAACCATATCCGCATCGTGATCTTCTTGTGCTCGGAGATGATGCGTTGTCAAGAATGGTTTCTAAGAAGTAAAAGCCAAGCAGATTATGGTGACGTCGATCAAGTTTGTTGTTACCGGCTTAATCAGCTGTTCCATCATATTGATGAAAATAATGTCTATCGGCAAGTTTTCGCTATACGGTAACGGTTTATTCTTTTTAAGAAAGGAAATCAAGTTTCTTCAACTGTATTTTTTTTAATGCTTCGTTTGCAGTTTTGATGACGACCTCATTGTAGGAAACCGGAGTAGTTCTTCTTTTTGTTTGCTGACGCCCTATCGATCGTATCGTTGGCCTCATGATGAGCTTGCATTACTGAAGGAACTTGGAGAATATTTAAATCGTTAAAAGAAATGTCAATCTACTTCCAAAAAGTAATGTCTCTTTATCGTTCTTTTCTTGAATCGTTCAACGTTCATTTTTTATTTTTCACAAGAAACGTAAATTGATTCTCTTCTTCCACGAAAATTGATACGAGAAACCGCAAAAGACGTGTCGGCAATCGATATCTCTTTGCTGTCTGGTACAACAGGGTGAAAAAAGTAACTATTTGCGGATTTTTATTCATATATAGCCATAATATTACGAAACACGTCAAAGAGGTCGCGTCATGGAAAAGTGATATCCATTGGGAGAGCCTCGTATTCCAAAACAAACAAGAAAACGAGTTTGAAAATGTCGGAGAAAAACGTTGCATCAATAATCTGCAATGTCCGATTAGCAGTGGACCGTAAAAACCAAAAGAAATGCTTTTTTTCTTTCCCGCTAGTCAAGCTCAAATCGTTTCAAGTGGTTTAGCAATCATGCATTCGGTGGCCGTTTGTTGTCATGTCAAGTTTTTTATCCGTCCTTGAATACAAGAACCTAGCACTCGAATAACAAACGTGAACAGATTCTCCTTGGCTGACGATGTTATCATGCATGGAACACATTTCGCATACATATCTTTTTCCATCGTGTTTTCTTTTTGTTTTATCCTTAAATTCCTAGAAGTAATTAAAACGACCGCTAGATGGCTTGCAGTGGGAGGAGCTTGAAACCAAGAGGGAAAACTATAGACCTCCCGTACAGCGCGAGTCCAGGCAAGTTAGTAGCAACGCGAGCTTCTGAGAAGTAGCGTCCGTGCATCGTCGACCCAACGTTTTTTTTTGCCACCAAAAAAAAAGCTTTTGAAGTTGGGGTTGGAAAGAAGAAAGAAGGCAGCTCATTCGATTCACCCTAGATTACGAGTGTGCGTAATAGAGAGGAAAATTGAAAAAATCTACAAAAATAACATCAACTACTAAGAAGAGAACCTTGTGGTGTTTGTGTTTTTTGTGGTAACGGTGAAAGAAAAGTGTCGCCTGAAGGCTTAGCGTGTGTGATAGCCCTAACTGTTTTGGAAACAACACGAGGCAAACAACTCTACATCAGGACCCGACCATAGAATTGTGCTCTGCCGCCATCTGACAAAAACTGTGGCGCAAAACGAAGGGGTGCTGCTGTTTACGGGGGGAACGAATGGATTGGCGTATGGTGGGAGAGAGTGAAATGTGGCAAATGAAAGTACAAGTTGTTTGACATTCAAGAGCCACGTTGCGTCTAGAAACTGAGAAAGCCAAATTTGGAAAGAAAAGAAAAAAAAAACATTTGTTATTATGGAGACACTAACGGTGACGGTGGACAAGGAGTTTGGCAGCGCCATGGGCGCTCTCTTTCACCAAATCATCACCGACATGAAGGTAACGTGTCTCTTTACGAAATTAAAAGAAAAAAAAACTCGTTTTTATTGTAACGGGATTTTGTCTGGAGTTTTTTTTTGTTGCGCCTATAGCAAAACAACAACATGTAAAAAAGAAAATGGTGGTCGGCGTTGTCGAGGGAGTTTGGGACCATTTTCGGATGGTGTATACACTGTAGAAGGCGGCATATACACACACAGTGTGTGTGTGTGGTGTAGTGGTTTTTCTGCAGTTGGGGAGTTGTGTAGAGTGTTGTAAACTTCCGGTGGCAGATGTTTTGAAGGGTCTTGTGGAAAACTAGAACCGCCTCGGGCACTTAATTGCCCGCTTTTTTTTACCCCTGCCACTGAATTTTATGGGTGCGGTGGCTCGTAAAGAAATAAAAAATTATTAAACCAATTGAAGTGGGAAATTTAGAAAAATACATTTAAATATATTTTTTTTTTGATAAATTGTGTTTTTTTTTTATTTACAGGTTGGTGCTCCTCTCTGGGAAGATTTCCTGTCCAAAGCCTCCAAACTTCACACAGCGCTCAAGTGAGTTGAAACATATTTTTGATAAATCTTTCATCACTGATGATGTGGGGGAGGGATTTTTAAATGTTGGTCAACAACCCCTATCTCTTCCGGTCGAATGGAATTTTAAAATTTCAACAATTGGACCCTGAAGGTTTTTGGGGTATTGATTTCTGTGCACAAAAATATTCTCCTCCCAGGGAAAATTCTCAATGTCATGGACTGTGATCGTGTTGCGGTTTAGACCGCAATGCCCCATGGCAGCGGGTGGTGTCAAATTCTCGAAAATAATAAGAGAATCTTTTTACATCTCTAATCTTTAAATGTTATCTTCTTAAACAGATCGACCTTATCAGTCATTGCCGCCTACTTGGATGCCTTTCAGAAGATTGCCGACTCGGCCACCAACGCCAAAGGTAAATAACATTCCACCGTTTCATGTCTAGACTTGATATGATAATGAGTCCTATTTGACACCTGTTGAAAATAACTTGAGTTTGTAATATTTAAATTGTTAGGGGAAAAAAAACAAAAATTCTTTTGTCCCAGGGTAGTTTTTTATGTTGTGCCGACGCCCCCCGACGACGCTGCAGCGTTGCCAAGTCTTGCAATGACGTACCAATCTAAACAGAAATGGGAGATGTAGAGTAAGACCTTTTGATCGACGATGTGCATTATGATGGAATGCTCCTACAAATAAAATAAGGTCTGCCCCCCCCCTCAGTGCGTTCATGAATAAAAAGCTATCGATCACGTAGAAAAGTCCCCTTAAGAAAAAGTAATAATAGTTGAATCGCTTTGAAGAAAAGTTTGATAATCTCATTTCCCTAATCATTCGTTGCACCGAGGATAATTGCAGAAATTCACAGAGATCCATCATATTCGGGTGTCGAAGTCTATAGAAAAATACAAGGAATTAGTGATACAATGTTTAGAAGAAAAAATATCCTTGTCCAGTTGCGCGTGCTGAGAGGACAAAAAAAGGCAGGAGCTACTAGGACAGATCAATAACCTTCCCCCCCGTTGGATCCATCACTTTCACCCCTCTTCATTCCTTCATTCCACGACTTTTCTACACCCAATCTCTCCCCCTCTACTCTCTTTTGTATGCAGTTAGTTAAGTACTAGGCAAATCTAATAGAACACGACAAAACCATCTGCGTTCAACTTTTGTTTTCAAACTATTGTCCCTGTGACATAGGAAATAGGGGCACTATGTTTTTTTTCAAAAATCTGTGTGTAAAATTTGATGATGTAAACAAGAATTTCACGTTCCACCCTTTAAAGCAAACCACAAGCATTTTTTGTGTAATTCAATCAACGACATCCTCCGGAAGTACTTCTCTATGACGGCGACGCCGGTCTTATTAAAAAAGAAAAGCTCTTTTTTTGCTCCTTTAATATAAAGAAACAACGAGATCTCTTATTGCCGTGTTTTGATCTCTTGGTCACGATTCTCTTTTCTTCACCTTTTTTTTGGAAAATGACCCATCACGATTGACTACTCCTCCCACCTCCTCTTTTGTACGACTTAAAGAAGATTCACCTTTAACAACTTGGGTCTCCTCCCTTTTTCAGTTCTATTTATCCATTTTTATGTGTACACACTTTCTATTTTCGGATTTTTCTTGACTTCTCCCCCTCGTTTCTCTCCCCCAACGTTTCACCCCTCAACGTGTTATGTAGCGTTCATAACAAACGCCCTCTTTATATCCTAGTCATCAGCTGTTTTTGATCTTTCATCCGGCATCCGTTCAAACCATCAAAAATCTCATGTTTATCTTTTTCTTTCATATTTCTATGAAAACAGGAGCCACCAAAGATATCGGTACGGTCCTCACTCGTATCTGCCTCCGCCACAAAGCCGTCGAGGCCCGTCTCAAAACATTCACCAGGTGAACTCGTCAATGTCATCAACAAATGACTTGCGACACATTCATTTGTCTTTTTTTTTCTGTCTCGTCGTAAAAACCCCGTTCCACAGTCCAGTGAACCAAATGGGAAAACTAAAATTAAATTCCACAGAGGGGGGATGTTTGTTCCAGCGGATAACGGACTTAAGCCCAGTAGCTCTTTTTTTTTTTATTGTTTCTCTTTCTCTCTCCCCTTTTTGTTTCCTCGTTTCGGGAGACTCACGTTTCACGCGTGAACGGTCTAGTAACAAATAACAATTTTTTTTCAACCCCGCCCGGACTTAAAAAAAAAATGATGATGAGAGAAAAATTCCAGGTAGGGAAAAATACAGACGTGCCTGGTCATAAAAAAAAGGGGAGGAAGGGGAAAGGCTCGGGTTATTGACATAGGCACGCATACGCACGATTTCTTCAACAAGCTGCAAAATCCATATGATTATAATTTGATTTTGGAAAAAAAGAATTGAAAAGGACAAGTGTGGGGGGAACGTGATCTGTCATACAAATCAGTTTGAATATTTACGTTGTCGAAATATTAATTCTTTTTCATTTAAATGTCTGGGTTTTTTCCGGCTTTAATTTAATTTTTTCAAAACAGCGCGCTGATGGAGTGTCTTGTTCTTCCATTACACGACAAATTGGAGGAATGGAAGAAAATGGTGGTAAATCTTGACAAGGAGCACTCGAAAGGTAAAAGATTGTTGGCTAAATTAAATTTCGGGTTGATTGAATTTATTGTTGGGGTACGATTGCAGAGTACAAGAAAGTCAGGGCGGATATCAAGAAGCGGACGGCAGAGGCGCAACGGTGGCAGAAGAAAGCCAAAAAGATCCGCAGCGGGATGGCTGGAGGAGGTAGTCACGCAACTGCAATGATGGGCCAACAAATGAACCCCACTGGTGCCAATGACCGCCAATTGAACGCTGCCAATCAGGAGCTCCTCCGTGCAGCCGATGCCGCTCAAATCGACCTCAATTCACGCCTTGCCCTTCTCCAGGTAAACCTTCGTTGTGTTTTGAAAGAAAAATAAGAAGATTTGTCAAAAAGAATGGCCAAGGAAAGAATCCCAATGTGTGTACACTGAATGAAATCCAGGACTTAGTAATCTGACGCTAGAGGCTATTCTCCTCCCCCCTTGTGTTTCTTTCCGTACTATTGATTATTGGTTTTCTCCTTTTCCTCCCTTCGTTGCTTCTCTCTCGCTTATTCCATTTAGATGCAATTCAATTTCGATTTCTTTTTTTTTCTTTCGTTGCAACAGGAGACGGAAAAGCAGGCGTTGAAGTCGGCCCTGGTGGAAGAACGCAGTCGCTATTGCCTCTTTGTCGCTTGCCTCAAGCCCGTCATGGTAACAGCCAAATTTCTAAGTTTTTCATTTCCGTTTTTATTAAATCGTTGTGACATTTTAATCAGAGCGAAGAAATGTCGATGATGGCTGAATTGAGTCACCTGGAAGAGATTATTACCCAACTAGACAAGCACACAGCTGATCCATTCTCGCTGCCATCATCCACTGAACAAGTGAATTCATTGTTAATTTCTTAATTTAGAGTTTTGTCGTTTAATTAAATTTTCTTTCTAGATGATTTCCGAGTTGAAAGGAACGACGGACCACAATCACTGGGCTCTTCAGACGCCGCCGAGTAGTCCCAGTTCCCTCGGATCGCGCAAGTCTTCCATGTGCAGTTTGGGCTCGATCCACAGCTCATCCAGCGGAAGCGTTGCTTCTCATTCCCAAGTAAATCCAATTTTTTTCCTGCTTTTCTTTATAACTTTTAAATAAATCCGTTTTAAATTTTAGAACCACCAATTAATGAACTCGCCTAGTCATGCTATTCAGCAACAACAGCAGCAACACATCCGCCACAGATCGCTGTCTCAAGTGGCCGGTGTCAACGCCGGAGTGAGACTGTCGAGCGTTTCGTCTCAAGATTCCGGTTTCACGTCTCAAGATACGCTTGTTCTATACAGACCCAATTCATCCCCGCCATCCAATCAATTGTTGGCCCAGGAGGTACATCTTTTTTCTTTTCATCCTTTCTTTTTCTTTCTTCATGTTTCATCCTTTTTAAAACTTTCAATCCAATCCCTTAAAAAAAAAAAAAAAGGTGGAACTCGTGTCTTCCAGCAATTCCAGTGGAGAGTGTTCGAGTTCCAACAGCAACTCGAGCACGCCCTGCACGCCCTACCCGCCCGGCATGGGTTCTACCTGGCCTAACCTTCAAGTATTAACACTTGCTTTTTCCTATCTCTTTTCTCTATTCTTTCCAAACGAATCAAAAAATGTCTTTAAAATTTAATTAATCCCCCTATTTTTTAAAATTTAAATTAGGAGACGGTCCAGTACGATAGGCAAGCGAGCAATAGTACTCATATGGTAATGATCAATGAAAGGCCACATACAATTTCAACGGCTTATGAAAAAGGACATCATCAACGAGCTGCTCTGTCCGTCTACACATTCCAACCGCTGGAACAATACTCTTCATCATCGTCGACCACCACTGGCCAAAGTTCGTGCACGAGCAGCACCGATAAATGCGATCGGGCTAATAATTCAACACCGACCGGTTTGTATCATGACATTAGCAAACTGAAATTCAATTCTTTATCTCTAGTTCCATTTGTTTTTTAAATGCAGAATCGCCAGAATACGAGACGTTGAGACGATGTCGCGAATTAAAGGCCGGCGGCAATGGAAACAACGGAAGTCAAGAGAGTCTGGGAACGACGGGCAATCAAGGCACGGCGGGCAGGCCGCCGTTGCCGCAACGTTGTTCGTCTCTGGAACGCCCTGTCGTGCCGCCGCCGGGTAAAACTAAATCGGAGAAAGTCAACAAGAAAAACTCTTTAGTTTTACAGACGGACAATCAACAACCCTCCATCTTGCCCGATTTTCATCAAGCAGCGCCTGATATGAGTACGTGCAACTTCCATTGTGTGTGTGCTGCCCCCTCGAGGGCTCACTTTTATTCCGTTGTGGATCCATCATCATTCCGCAGGGGATCCACATTTAATTATATATTTCTCCCTTTTTCTTTTGTCTTTTGCTAGTGGGGGGTGTCCGACATTTTTTGTTTTAAATTCCAAAATCAATTCAAATGTTCGTTAGGCAAACCGCAATCAAAGGTGTGAACAAACAAAAAGCTATTTAATAGTTTTTTTTTCGGGGTAACAATTTGGCAGTTTTCAACGTCGTAAAAGAATTTTTATGAAGTCCGTTCTGATTATTTTCGTGCAAAACAATTGAAAAAATGCCTTTGTTCTTTCAGTTGTCCCTCAGCCAGTTTATATGAACGCCAGTGAACTACGACAACAGGCGGCCGCGATGAATGGAGATGATCCCGCTTCTCACGCCATCTATACGTCGTTGGCTTCGTGCACCGTTTACGAGGATGGTCAAGGTATTTAGAATACAAACAATCGCATCTCTTTAAAAATCCATTTCCAAGTTGATGTTTGGCTGCTGTTTTTTGTTTGTAGTTTGCTTTTCATGTTTTTTTAGTTTGGCTTTTTATAATTTTCGTTATTATTTCGCATTGGGCACGATAGCATGTTCGTGTCATGGCCCATCGAGAGACTCGATGTGGCGCCATCAAACCTTTCCTCCTCCTCCTCCTCCGGCTTGTAGTTCAAGGCCACTTTTGCGCAGACCGGCCTCGTTTTCAGGTACAACAACCTCCCCTTTTATTATTTGTCCTCTCCCCCCAGTCTCCCAATCATAATTTAATAGACCCCATTTCAAAAATAAAGAAGAAAAAAAATTCTATAAAATATGATTTTCACCTTCCAAAGGATATGTCGATCAGGGATCGATGGGGGCCGGCGCCGATTGGAATCCGAGAGGCAGTGTGCGCATGTCGACTATGAAACGGACGTCCATCCCGTCGTTCGCTACGCTCCACGAAGTCAGCAACGTCGACGAAGCTCATCACACCGATGGTTAATTAAATACCCCTAATTATAATTTTACCTTTTCTCCTAAATAATTTTTCGTGATCAATCAAATAGACGTGAATCTGGTTCCACCCCTTCCGGAAGTGAATGTGGTGGCGCCTTCGTCTGTTGACGAAATTGATTTGGCCGCTTTACCTCCTCCGCCGGATTTCCTACTAGAAACGGCTGAGGAAGACGTCAGCCCAGCGCCAGTCACGAAAGAGGCCATCATTCCCGAACGTTCCTTGAGCGTAGCGGATGCCGTCAAAACGTTAAACGAAATACGTCATCAACCGGCTAGTCCGGGTGTGGTCCGTCGAGCTCAGTCGATGCGAGCAACCAGCGATTCATCATCGACGTTGATGCACGGCCGTGGCAATCATCCGCCGGCCGTATTGGCTAAAACGCTGGGCACCACGCCCAAGGCCCAACGCCATTCAGATCAGCACCACGCCCATCATACGTTTACCTTGACGAAGAATTTAATGTCCAAAGCGACGCCGGCCAATCACAACAAGACGCTGCCCAAACAGATGCCCAGTCATCCTACCGTACGAAATATTTAATTCAAATTTAATTTTTAAAAAATAATTAAGACGATAATTTAATTTAATTTGCAGGATGCCGGTGGTAAGGTCGTTTCAGGCTTGTTGTCCAAGTCCAGTTTCGTCCATCAATTGAATGCTAAATTAGCGCAACAGCAACAAGGGCATTCACCAGGTGGGCAGGCGGAATCCGCTACGCAGCGCCACAGTCGCAATCATCACGATGGCCAACAACAGTCAAACGATCACCATCGTGAATCATTGATGGATCAAATACGACGTGGCACTTCACTCCGCCGAGCTCGATCCACTTCCGATCGGTCCTCCCCCCACTTCAAACATTAAACTTCTCTTTTTTTTTAGCGAGGATTCCGTTCTTATTTCCGTGCGGAAAATGTGTAACAGGCAGCACAGTCAGGGATTTTACCAAGTGCCACTAGAGCCCCCGAACTTTTTTCTTCCTACACCCACATATTGAAAACTAAAAAAAAAAAATTACGTATATTCTGCCCTTTAAAACTACCAATTTTTTAGTTTAAATTGATTTATTATTATTTAATTGTCGTAGAGAGACCTTCCTGCACGATTTATCTTTGGTTTGCATTCAGTTGTGGATGTTGTTCGTGTACACAGAAGAGGTGCCGCTGTCTTTAATCGTTATGATTTTCTTTCCTTAATCGAAAAAAAGAAATTGTAGATTTTTTTCTTTTCTTTCCGTGTTCGTGGTGTACCAAAGTCTCGTCCTATTTACTATGATACTGCCTCCCTATATTCTCATCATATCTCTTCAATTCTACAACGTAATTTCTGAAATTGGATAGAAATTAACATTTTTTTTTATTATTATTTAAGTCATGGACGTTTTTTTCTTTATCCCTTTGGTATCGTCATTTTAGGTTCTATGGCGGTGTTAATTTAATAACTTCAATTTCGGTTTTCCATCTGCCCCGCAAGCAATTTGCGTATCTACCTAAGAAAAAATTGATTTTTAAAAAATTATTCCCCAAACTTTTGCATATGTTGTATAACCCCGATCGTTTTCCCACCTTAGTTTCACAACACGAGAAGAAAAAAAAAGCATTAAAAAAAAAACTAAACAAAATACATTGTTTTATGACAAACGTGTTCGAATTTTTTATTTATCCTTTATCGAAAATAAAAAAAAATTGAAAATTTCTTTAATTACATTTTATAGAGGGTTAGGACCAGGAAAAAAATTATTTGAAGGAACGATTTTTTTTACAAGTAAATTTCACAAAATTAAACCTGATATTGCGGATGATGGATGGGTGCCGGATGATCGTTCTCCGTGTCGCTATTGTACGAATTCGTGTGAGCCTGTTCCGCAATGCACAGCCCGGGTTCTTCGTCTGAATCTCGATCTTCGTGTTCGTGATGCGATTGTTCTTGTGGTGAACGACTGTGCGGCGTTGTCGGTTTGTTTCGTTGAGATGGAACGCTGGGTTGTGTTAAATCCAGCGGATTGCCACCAGCATTGGTTTTCATCGATTTACTCCGACGAGTCTGACTGCGTTTCACACGTTTCTCTTCGATCTCTGGATGTGTATCTTTACGACGCCTGTTCTGGAACCAATGAGACACGTTCTGAGCCGTGACTGACATGGACGTTCGTGATTTGCCACTTTGATCTGTGTGGTAAGATTCCAATATTTAACTCTTCAAGTGAAGAAAGCTTAAAGTTGAACTCACCTGTTTGCGGCACTGTAGAGAGTTGATTGGCATAGGCTTGACACTGAGCTAGATTGGGGTATCTCGTCTCTCTTCCGTACCAACTCTCCAGGTAGACAATGTGAGCTGGATCCCAGACCAGCCTTGACCGTAATGCTGGACCTATTTTAAATTCATTTCTTTATTAAAAAATTCAAAAATAATAATAAAAGGTGTTATACTTGGTCCACTTGATGAAGGCTGTTTAGTCGATGGATTAAGTGGTGTTTGCTGGGCCAAAACCGACAGAAAAGCAGCCAATTGTTGTTGTTTTTGTTCTTCAAAATTTGGATGATCCATCATAGTGCCATGTGTTTGAATTTCCTCATGATCTGAATCTGCAGGTTCTTCTTTTTCAACGTGTCGAGGAATGTCTTCCTCTTTCTTCATTCGTTTACGTGTCGGTTCGCCAATCGGCTCCGTTACAGGCGGTTCGCTGCATCCACTCGATTCCGGTGGCGAATCAACCGGTTCATCAATATCTTTAAAAATCAAATAAATCAAAACTAAATTCAACAATTAAAAATTAAAATAAATTACCTCGATTAAGGCCGCGAATTTGCAAAATTCTCGCCGCATTAATGATACCCGGCAACGTTTGATACGTGACAGTCATACTTCCACGGTACATGAATTCAACCAGCACTTCCAAATCCTCAAAGTCGATATCGTTGAAATAGAGCATAGGATTTGTGTGGGATTGGACGGGCGAATGGGCCGGTGAAGTGAGCAGATTCTCTAGCAGGGCAGAGCAGGCACACAAAACGAGTCGATGGGCGCCGATGGTCCTGTGTCCGCTGGCTAAAGTCACGTCCAAAAAGAGTTTCTTCTCCCAAGCGCGAGTCATCGTATCGGCCAACTTGACGTCGTGATGATGCCAACGAAGAGTAAACTCTGTGCTATCTCCAGTTGGAGATTCATCTCTCCTCTTTCAACAAAAAGGTATTTTAATTTTACTGTAAATTAACACCAATTTCATTACTTACCTCCAGTTGCATGGCGGGGGGAAACAGGCACTGAGCAAAAATCCGGAAATGTATAAGAAGACAGTCAGCCAAATGCAGGCCTGTACTTGTCCAGGGATTAAACGCAACTAAAACTGCAATTTGCTTTCTTGCACAATCTTCTCTACGGAAAGGTGACACAAAATACAACGGTAAATTTTGTTTTAAAAGGGGGGAAGGGCCATCTAACATACACGAGGGAAGTGAAATGACGAAATTGCCAGCCAATCGTCTGCTGTTTTGTTAGCCCTTTCATCTTGTAGCCTTGAGGGAAATGTTCTGTAATATAGAGTTAAGGGGAATGGGGGGGAATTGGCAAGTAAAAAGAGTGAAATTTGCGTGTTATTAAGAAAAAACCTTTCCCCATCATTTTTTTTCAACACAGACTTCAACCTTTTGTCGACCTTGTCTACTCAGATAGCTGAAATTTGTGTGTGTGTAGGGGGCGGATTTTCGTTTGATGCGGAATTGCATTCGAATGTCATCAACGTTGATAGTCGCAATAAGTTTGTCTAGTTTAACCCTACCATTACTCCTTTGTTAAACAAAGACAGATGACAAAGATAATGCGTGTGTAGTGAAATTCAAGGCCGGCTTATTTACATAATGCGAAACTTCCACGAAAAATCTCGATGATGATGTCGGCCATTTTGCATTTTCCCGCGCATATCGACGAACCTTAATTTCTCTTTTCTCTTTAGTTTGGGAAGGGTTTTTAGTGTCCACCTTGAAACGATCTTGCCGTTTTGAACGTCACGTCGTCAATTTCTGTGTTGGAGATTGTCTTTTTCCCTTGCTCTTCCGATTTGTCTTATTTTGGGCTGGTTTTCCACGAAGTACATTCCATTTTCTAACCTGTCAGCTTCCAATCGTTTTCCTGCTTCTTGGAAAAGTTCATCACTCTCAATCTATTATCGGAATTATCTTGATTTTTAAAACAAATTGTTTCAAAAGAAAAATATTTCAGTCTGCCAACTCGCCATAGATTTGGACATTCCGCTGGAATAACCGTATGCATCGTGCTATCGATATGTAATCGAAGAGTGATAGTTTTGGCGGGCTCAAAAATTAAATCCTTATTGTTATGTACAGTTATTTTGCTTAACCGATTATTTCTTTTCAACAGATTGAATGTAAACAGGATTGAACTAAACAAGTGTAATCCGAACATGCCGTAATGGAGTCCGTGATAAACTACCTGTTGGACGGCTCTCAAAACTTTCTATGGGTTTAAAATGGATTGCAAAATCTCCTTTGATTCTTTGGATGCTGACTTCACAAACTGTAATGTTCTTTGTACTCTGAATTTTAGGTGACTATAAGGTTTCGATTTTTGAATTGTAAATATATTCACCTAATGTTTTTGGCTTTAAACATTCAGGTTCATGTGAATGGTGGTCACCAAAAGTCTTAGTCATAAGACGATTTGAGGACTACTATCAGTTCACTCGGTGTTCAAATGATTAACTCCCCAGGCAATTGCACTTGGACTTGAACTTGTGTTTAGGATTATAAGTCAAATGAAAAATAACATTATCTGTTCCAAGTTAAAGGGCTAGATCTAGGAATCCTTGTTATCCTGCTCAAAATAAACACATGTGGTTGTTTAAACTCTTGATCAGAAGCAAACAGAGATTAGTCGAGTTTGAAAGACTCCTGGTGGCAGACCACTATGATATTCAGGTAAAAGAATTTTAGAGAATTCGTACTTCAATAATAATATTATCTATGTGCAATTAAAGGTATTACCAGCAATTGGGCATTTTGTGACCGTGCTAGTTGCAGTTTGGTTCCATGGTGGAAAATTATTAACTGTTAATTGGTTCACATTACAATGGTGAGAAGATATTTATTGACTTGGCCCAAAGTAGCATTCTTTCTTCTTAATTCTAACATAATTCCTTAAACTAATTTGGATGTCATTGCAAATTCTTTTACAGGCAAAGAAAGAAACTGCACAATGTACACCTGATTTGAAAATAGTATTGGCAAAGGAAATGGAGATTTCGCTCTACCAGAATGTAAATTTTCTCACTTCAGTATTTCTTCAAAAGGATTATCATTTCTTATAATTCCAGAAGATATTGACCCGAAAGGAAACAAATAGCACACGGCTTTTGCTTTGCCCCATTTTTTATGGCCGAGATAAATTCATCCTGGACAAGATTGCTTGTTTCCAACCGATGCGGCTGTTAATTGAATTTTCGAAATATCTAGATAGACGGGCGGTACCAAACATTCTGTCGCTGTGGCTCGAGGTGATAGCACATGATTCTTTAAAAAAATGTACGTAATTGGATTGATACATTTCACACCTGAAACAGGATCAGCGGCTGTTGTTTCCGTTAAGTTACCTGTAAAGAGAAGAAGGCTTCGCACTCGGAGGGATATTTCCTGTTTTTTAAGAACATGTCGATTGAAATGACGAAGCCGACATAGCATGCATAACATGCAAGCATCGAAATATTACGATACTGGTAAAACGTGACTGCAACGCACTTAGCCATTCTACGTTTCTAGCGATTTATTGGAAATTTCAAGTCTCCAGTCAGTCATTCAGTAAGTCACAAGTCAAATTCCAAAGTCTTTTGAATATCTAAGGTAATACATGCTTAGGTAATATGATCTATAGAACATGAGGCATTGACAAAGCAGAGGACAATTGATGTGGCCGGGAACGATAATCAATCTGTTTGGTGCAGCAAGGCATTTTCATCGTAAAGGGTTGTGTCACCTCGTCATCATTACTATGACGATGCACGGAACTTTACTGTATTATGAACAACCTCGTCGTTTTCACCGTTGCTAAGGTTGTACAATTCTATTAGCGTATGTTTCGGCCGATTGTGACTATGAATTCTACAGGACTCGAGTACGATTTGCAAACACCGTTGGATGAAGCCAGGAAAAGGTTTAATGATAGTTTTAGGATGGCCCTCTAGCGGCAAGCCACCTGCGATGTCTTCTACTAAGCCGAGAGCTATTCCTGCTTCTATTGTAAGGAAAGTAAAAACAATGAAAATGGTTGTATAGATTTTGCAATTTGGTTTTATTTAGAAGTTTTATATGAGCTTTGTTCGAATTTGATTAGATTTTCTCACTATCCATACGTGATCCCTGGTGAAGTGTTATTGACCAAATTGGACTCGGAAAAACGTTTGCTAACTCTGTTTATGGCTTTGAGCCATAACTGGAACAGTATAAAACAGATGGTAAAGCAAAATGTAAAGTGGGGTTGTCGTATAGGCAGAAGAAGAGGGTCTGGTAGGTCTTGTGCACACGAGGTCTGATGGGCATTAAGAACCATGTCCCTTAACTTCAAAAAAATTAGCTGGCTTGTTTCCCGTAAACAAGTCCTTCGGCTATGAGTTTAGACATTAGCTAGGTCGGTATCCTACGCCTTGATACGTCAGATCCCTGTCTAAGAGGCCTCTCATATAGACTAGCAAAGTGAAGCTAGCCCAATGTCTTCCCTTGGTGGTTTTCGCTGATGGAATACGATGTGCGGCCGCACATTGTACGATATCGCTCAGGTCGTTAAAGTGCACGGGGAGCACGGGTCTAACATGGGAGCCATGGAAACATGGTTCCTGGCTTGAAACAACCGAGGGAAAGGAGGACTTGTTGCTGTGGTATAATGACAACCCTTTTTTCTTTATCTGTTTAGAATCCTGAGAAAACGTAAGGGATCCTTAGTTAGGTGTAGCCAAGTTACCGTGGAACGCCACTGAAGCAAGCTTTGTCCTAAAGACTCGTCGGCCTTTCTAATTAGTAATAACAAAGCGAATTGTTAACATGGCCGGTGAAACGACTGAAAAGATGGCCTGAATTGTAAAGTGTTCGGTGCTGCTACATTGTAACAACTATAGCATCTAAAATGATAATGTGGCAACACTGAATGGTTCCATCGTTGGTGTCATTTCGAAATTCGCTTGCCGGTGTCGTTAGTCGATAGTCGTGACAACAATATAGGTGTTTTTACAAGTCTTCTTCAGTTATAAATATATTCTTCGTTTGTCCTTAGCTAAAACATCAGACCTGAAAATGCCTCATAAACACAAAAAGGTAAAACTATTCATTTTCTCGCGGCTTCAATGCCACATTCACTGGTCATTCACCAGAATACTTTTCAACTGAACAGAGTTGTTTTTTCTTAAATCAGGCTAAATTGGATTTAGGCGCCAAGCAATCGCAATCTGCTCCAGATAGTGAAGTTAAAACCACTCCAGAGCTTCAAGAGGTCACTGGTATGTATATTTATACAACTCTTATGTTAAGAAAAACTTTCTTTGACATATTGATGATGTTGATGTATTAAAATATTAGGATGGTACTTGATCTTACTTGGCTGTTGGTGGCTTCATATCTCATATTTATAGCGAAACTGTCTAGCCCTTTTTCATTGTCAAGATAAATTTACTAATTGGATAATTGTTTATTACTATTACCACTTCATGCGTGATACCAAAGCTTATTGTAGATTTTTTTCTAAACTAATTCCTAATTAAATTTAAAAAATGATAGTTTGTGTAGGCTTGGTCTGATCTTGAAAGGGTGGACGATTTGCATTATATTTTATGTTTTGTTTTGTTCTGTTTATGACAAACCACAATCATGTCTTTTGTTTTATGTTTAAAAATTTACATATTATTCTCTTTCAGAGACACAAATCCGAATCCCACACGATGAGGTAGGGGAAAATTTTTGTTTCAATCAGTGCAGTCTTTATCAATATAACTTATTAACACTCAGTTATTTTTAGGGCCTCCCAGTCCAGGCTATTTTTAGAAGGTAAATAAATATACATTTAGAAATTTATAAAAAACTTTAATGCCAGACATCATCCACATGAGGAAGGTTGCATGTTAGTGGATTCAAAGGTATATCGAGTGAAAAAGAAATTCGGCAGATTTTTCGTCCATTTGGCCATATTGAAACAATTGATCTGCTGTTCAATCGATTTGCCTACGTTCAGTTTGAACTCGTTGATGCCGCGCAACTGGCTATGAAACAGTTGAATGGCATAGTGGCTGAAGTAGGAAAACTAGCGGTATATTAAAAATAATCTTACGCATATTGTGAACATTCGCGAAGGGCCATCAGAATGAAGCCCACAAAAGAAATAAATGCCTGATACACATTATTCTTTCACAGGTGCAGTGGGCACACAATGATGTACATTTAGAGCCAGCTCTTAATCGGATGATCCAAGCATCGAAGCAGTGGAATGGTATTTACATCGCCTCAGTGGATCCTGATAAAACAGAAGCAGATTTACGAAGGTATTTTGTATTGAATTATTTAGGGATGTTCCATTAAGCTCCCTTAATTTTATCTCCTCAATTGGATGGAGAAGAATACCTAATCCTAAAAGTATCCGAATGTCTATCACATTACTTCTTTTATTTTTTATTTTTTTTTTGTATAGTGTTTTTGTTGCATTTGGCACGATTAGATTCTGTCAGTTATATCGGGGTTCCAATCCAGAGAATGTCGAGGGATACGCTTTCGTAGAATATAATTCCAGCAACTCAGCGCATGATGCCATCGCCGCAATGAACAATGCAATATTTGGAAAATTCAACCTGCGAATCGGTCATGCCATAACCCGTCCATATGCACCTAAGGTAAAAATATATTTTTAGGGAACAACATTCACCTAAGGCATACATGCTATTTGGGTTTCGTCTTCTGAGATGCCAGTACTGTTTCATGCGGCATTGGCAGATGATGCCATGGCGGCAGCTGAGGGGCTTGACCTGTCACCAATAGAAATTCTTTCACAAAATGCTGTTCGTAAAAATTTCCCTGAACTTAAAACCAGGTACCAAACATTCTGTCGCTGTGGCTCGAGGTGATAGCACATGATTCTTTAAAAAAATGTACGTAATTGGATTGATACATTTCACACCTGAAACAGGATCAGCGGCTGTTGTTTCCGTTAAGTTACCTGTAAAGAGAAGAAGGCTTCGCACTCGGGAGGGACATTTCCTGTTTTTTAAGAATATGTCGATTGAAATGACGAAGCCGACATAGCATGCATAACATGCAAGCATCGAAATATTACGATACTGGTAAAACGTGACTGCAACGCACTTAGCCATTCTACGTTTCTAGCGATTTATTGGAAATTTCAAGTCTCCAGTCAGTCATTCAGTAAGTCACAAGTCAAATTCCAAAGTCTTTTGAATATCTAAGGTAATACATGCTTAGGTAATATGATCTATAGAACATGAGGCATTGACAAAGCAGAGGACAATTGATGTGGCCGGGAACGATAATCAATCTGTTTGGTGCAGCAAGGCATTTTCATCGTAAAGGGTTGTGTCACCTCGTCATCATTACTATGACGATGCACGGAACTTTACTGTATTATGAACAACCTCGTCGTTTTCACCGTTGCTAAGGTTGTACAATTCTATTAGCGTATGTTTCGGCCGATTGTGACTATGAATTCTACAGGACTCGAGTACGATTTGCAAACACCGTTGGATGAAGCCAGGAAAAGGTTTAATGATAGTTTTAGGATGGCCCTCTAGCGGCAAGCCACCTGCGATGTCTTCTACTAAGCCGAGAGCTATTCCTGCTTCTATTGTAAGGAAAGTAAAAACAATGAAAATGGTTGTATAGATTTTGCAATTTGGTTTTATTTAGAAGTTTTATATGAGCTTTGTTCGAATTTGATTAGATTTTCTCACTATCCATACGTGATCCCTGGTGAAGTGTTATTGACCAAATTGGACTCGGAAAAACGTTTGCTAACTCTGTTTATGGCTTTGAGCCATAACTGGAACAGTATAAAACAGATGGTAAAGCAAAATGTAAAGTGGGGTTGTCGTATAGGCAGAAGAAGAGGGTCTGGTAGGTCTTGTGCACACGAGGTCTGATGGGCATTAAGAACCATGTCCCTTAACTTCAAAAAAATTAGCTGGCTTGTTTCCCGTAAACAAGTCCTTCGGCTATGAGTTTAGACATTAGCTAGGTCGGTATCCTACGCCTTGATACGTCAGATCCCTGTCTAAGAGGCCTCTCATATAGACTAGCAAAGTGAAGCTAGCCCAATGTCTTCCCTTGGTGGTTTTCGCTGATGGAATACGATGTGCGGCCGCACATTGTACGATATCGCTCAGGTCGTTAAAGTGCACGGGGAGCACGGGTCTAACATGGGAGCCATGGAAACATGGTTCCTGGCTTGAAACAACCGAGGGAAAGGAGGACTTGTTGCTGTGGTATAATGACAACCCTTTTTTCTTTATCTGTTTAGAATCCTGAGAAAACGTAAGGGATCCTTAGTTAGGTGTAGCCAAGTTACCGTGGAACGCCACTGAAGCAAGCTTTGTCCTAAAGACTCGTCGGCCTTTCTAATTAGTAATAACAAAGCGAATTGTTAACATGGCCGGTGAAACGACTGAAAAGATGGCCTGAATTGTAAAGTGTTCGGTGCTGCTACATTGTAACAACTATAGCATCTAAAATGATAATGTGGCAACACTGAATGGTTCCATCGTTGGTGTCATTTCGAAATTCGCTTGCCGGTGTCGTTAGTCGATAGTCGTGACAACAATATAGGTGTTTTTACAAGTCTTCTTCAGTTATAAATATATTCTTCGTTTGTCCTTAGCTAAAACATCAGACCTGAAAATGCCTCATAAACACAAAAAGGTAAAACTATTCATTTTCTCGCGGCTTCAATGCCACATTCACTGGTCATTCACCAGAATACTTTTCAACTGAACAGAGTTGTTTTTTCTTAAATCAGGCTAAATTGGATTTAGGCGCCAAGCAATCGCAATCTGCTCCAGATAGTGAAGTTAAAACCACTCCAGAGCTTCAAGAGGTCACTGGTATGTATAGTTATACAACTCTTATGTTAAGAAAAACTTTCTTTGACATATTGATGATGTTGATGTATTAAAATATTAGGATGGTACTTGATCTTACTTGGCTGTTGGTGGCTTCATATCTCATATTTATAGCGAAACTGTCTAGCCCTTTTTCATTGTCAAGATAAATTTACTAATTGGATAATTGTTTATTACTATTACCACTTCATGCGTGATACCAAAGCTTATTGTAGATTTTTTTCTAAACTAATTCCTAATTAAATTTAAAAAATGATAGTTTGTGTAGGCTTGGTCTGATCTTGAAAGGGTGGACGATTTGCATTATATTTTATGTTTTGTTTTGTTCTGTTTATGACAAACCACAATCATGTCTTTTGTTTTATGTTTAAAAATTTACATATTATTCTCTTTCAGAGACACAAATCCGAATCCCACACGATGAGGTAGGGGAAAATTTTTGTTTCAATCAGTGCAGTCTTTATCAATATAACTTATTAACACTCAGTTATTTTTAGGGCCTCCCAGTCCAGGCTATTTTTAGAAGGTAAATAAATATACATTTAGAAATTTCTAAAAAACTTTAATGCCGGACATCATCCACATGAGGAAGGTTGCATGTTAGTGGATTCAAAGGTATATCGAGTGAAAAAGAAATTCGGCAGATTTTTCGTCCATTTGGCCATATTGAAACAATTGATCTGCTGTTCAATCGATTTGCCTACGTTCAGTTTGAACTCGTTGATGCCGCGCAACTGGCTATGAAACAGTTGAATGGCATAGTGGCTGAAGTAGGAAAACTAGCGGTATATTAAAAATAATCTTACGCATATTGTGAACATTCGCGAAGGGCCATCAGAATGAAGCCCACAAAAGAAATAAATGCCTGATACACATTATTCTTTCACAGGTGCAGTGGGCACACAATGATGTACATTTAGAGCCAGCTCTTAATCGGATGATCCAAGCATCGAAGCAGTGGAATGGTATTTACATCGCCTCAGTGGATCCTGATAAAACAGAAGCAGATTTACGAAGGTATTTTGTATTGAATTATTTAGGGATGTTCCATTAAGCTCCCTTAATTTTATCTCCTCAATTGGATGGAGAAGAATACCTAATCCTAAAAGTATCCGAATGTCTATCACATTACTTCTTTTATTTTTTATTTTTTTTTTGTATAGTGTTTTTGTTGCATTTGGCACGATTAGATTCTGTCAGTTATATCGGGGTTCCAATCCAGAGAATGTCGAGGGATACGCTTTCGTAGAATATAATTCCAGCAACTCAGCGCATGATGCCATCGCCGCAATGAACAATGCAATATTTGGAAAATTCAACCTGCGAATCGGTCATGCCATAACCCGTCCATATGCACCTAAGGTAAAAATATATTTTTAGGGAACAACATTCACCTAAGGCATACATGCTATTTGGGTTTCGTCTTCTGAGATGCCAGTACTGTTTCATGCGGCATTGGCAGATGATGCCATGGCGGCAGCTGAGGGGCTTGACCTGTCACCAATAGAAATTCTTTCACAAAATGCTGTTCGTAAAAATTTCCCTGAACTTAAAACCAGGTACCAAACATTCTGTCGCTGTGGCTCGAGGTGATAGCACATGATTCTTTAAAAAAATGTACGTAATTGGATTGATACATTTCACACCTGAAACAGGATCAGCGGCTGTTGTTTCCGTTAAGTTACCTGTAAAGAGAAGAAGGCTTCGCACTCGGGAGGGACATTTCCTGTTTTTTAAGAATATGTCGATTGAAATGACGAAGCCGACATAGCATGCATAACATGCAAGCATCGAAATATTACGATACTGGTAAAACGTGACTGCAACGCACTTAGCCATTCTACGTTTCTAGCGATTTATTGGAAATTTCAAGTCTCCAGTCAGTCATTCAGTAAGTCACAAGTCAAATTCCAAAGTCTTTTGAATATCTAAGGTAATACATGCTTAGGTAATATGATCTATAGAACATGAGGCATTGACAAAGCAGAGGACAATTGATGTGGCCGGGAACGATAATCAATCTGTTTGGTGCAGCAAGGCATTTTCATCGTAAAGGGTTGTGTCACCTCGTCATCATTACTATGACGATGCACGGAACTTTACTGTATTATGAACAACCTCGTCGTTTTCACCGTTGCTAAGGTTGTACAATTCTATTAGCGTATGTTTCGGCCGATTGTGACTATGAATTCTACAGGACTCGAGTACGATTTGCAAACACCGTTGGATGAAGCCAGGAAAAGGTTTAATGATAGTTTTAGGATGGCCCTCTAGCGGCAAGCCACCTGCGATGTCTTCTACTAAGCCGAGAGCTATTCCTGCTTCTATTGTAAGGAAAGTAAAAACAATGAAAATGGTTGTATAGATTTTGCAATTTGGTTTTATTTAGAAGTTTTATATGAGCTTTGTTCGAATTTGATTAGATTTTCTCACTATCCATACGTGATCCCTGGTGAAGTGTTATTGACCAAATTGGACTCGGAAAAACGTTTGCTAACTCTGTTTATGGCTTTGAGCCATAACTGGAACAGTATAAAACAGATGGTAAAGCAAAATGTAAAGTGGGGTTGTCGTATAGGCAGAAGAAGAGGGTCTGGTAGGTCTTGTGCACACGAGGTCTGATGGGCATTAAGAACCATGTCCCTTAACTTCAAAAAAATTAGCTGGCTTGTTTCCCGTAAACAAGTCCTTCGGCTATGAGTTTAGACATTAGCTAGGTCGGTATCCTACGCCTTGATACGTCAGATCCCTGTCTAAGAGGCCTCTCATATAGACTAGCAAAGTGAAGCTAGCCCAATGTCTTCCCTTGGTGGTTTTCGCTGATGGAATACGATGTGCGGCCGCACATTGTACGATATCGCTCAGGTCGTTAAAGTGCACGGGGAGCACGGGTCTAACATGGGAGCCATGGAAACATGGTTCCTGGCTTGAAACAACCGAGGGAAAGGAGGACTTGTTGCTGTGGTATAATGACAACCCTTTTTTCTTTATCTGTTTAGAATCCTGAGAAAACGTAAGGGATCCTTAGTTAGGTGTAGCCAAGTTACCGTGGAACGCCACTGAAGCAAGCTTTGTCCTAAAGACTCGTCGGCCTTTCTAATTAGTAATAACAAAGCGAATTGTTAACATGGCCGGTGAAACGACTGAAAAGATGGCCTGAATTGTAAAGTGTTCGGTGCTGCTACATTGTAACAACTATAGCATCTAAAATGATAATGTGGCAACACTGAATGGTTCCATCGTTGGTGTCATTTCGAAATTCGCTTGCCGGTGTCGTTAGTCGATAGTCGTGACAACAATATAGGTGTTTTTACAAGTCTTCTTCAGTTATAAATATATTCTTCGTTTGTCCTTAGCTAAAACATCAGACCTGAAAATGCCTCATAAACACAAAAAGGTAAAACTATTCATTTTCTCGCGGCTTCAATGCCACATTCACTGGTCATTCACCAGAATACTTTTCAACTGAACAGAGTTGTTTTTTCTTAAATCAGGCTAAATTGGATTTAGGCGCCAAGCAATCGCAATCTGCTCCAGATAGTGAAGTTAAAACCACTCCAGAGCTTCAAGAGGTCACTGGTATGTATAGTTATACAACTCTTATGTTAAGAAAAACTTTCTTTGACATATTGATGATGTTGATGTATTAAAATATTAGGATGGTACTTGATCTTACTTGGCTGTTGGTGGCTTCATATCTCATATTTATAGCGAAACTGTCTAGCCCTTTTTCATTGTCAAGATAAATTTACTAATTGGATAATTGTTTATTACTATTACCACTTCATGCGTGATACCAAAGCTTATTGTAGATTTTTTTCTAAACTAATTCCTAATTAAATTTAAAAAATGATAGTTTGTGTAGGCTTGGTCTGATCTTGAAAGGGTGGACGATTTGCATTATATTTTATGTTTTGTTTTGTTCTGTTTATGACAAACCACAATCATGTCTTTTGTTTTATGTTTAAAAATTTACATATTATTCTCTTTCAGAGACACAAATCCGAATCCCACACGATGAGGTAGGGGAAAATTTTTGTTTCAATCAGTGCAGTCTTTATCAATATAACTTATTAACACTCAGTTATTTTTAGGGCCTCCCAGTCCAGGCTATTTTTAGAAGGTAAATAAATATACATTTAGAAATTTCTAAAAAACTTTAATGCCGGACATCATCCACATGAGGAAGGTTGCATGTTAGTGGATTCAAAGGTATATCGAGTGAAAAAGAAATTCGGCAGATTTTTCGTCCATTTGGCCATATTGAAACAATTGATCTGCTGTTCAATCGATTTGCCTACGTTCAGTTTGAACTCGTTGATGCCGCGCAACTGGCTATGAAACAGTTGAATGGCATAGTGGCTGAAGTAGGAAAACTAGCGGTATATTAAAAATAATCTTACGCATATTGTGAACATTCGCGAAGGGCCATCAGAATGAAGCCCACAAAAGAAATAAATGCCTGATACACATTATTCTTTCACAGGTGCAGTGGGCACACAATGATGTACATTTAGAGCCAGCTCTTAATCGGATGATCCAAGCATCGAAGCAGTGGAATGGTATTTACATCGCCTCAGTGGATCCTGATAAAACAGAAGCAGATTTACGAAGGTATTTTGTATTGAATTATTTAGGGATGTTCCATTAAGCTCCCTTAATTTTATCTCCTCAATTGGATGGAGAAGAATACCTAATCCTAAAAGTATCCGAATGTCTATCACATTACTTCTTTTATTTTTTTATTTTTTTTTTGTATAGTGTTTTTGTTGCATTTGGCACGATTAGATTCTGTCAGTTATATCGGGGTTCCAATCCAGAGAATGTCGAGGGATACGCTTTCGTAGAATATAATTCCAGCAACTCAGCGCATGATGCCATCGCCGCAATGAACAATGCAATATTTGGAAAATTCAACCTGCGAATCGGTCATGCCATAACCCGTCCATATGCACCCAAGGTAAAAATATATTTTTAGGGAACAACATTCACCTAAGGCATACATGCTATTTGGGTTTCGTCTTCTGAGATGCCAGTACTGTTTCATGCGGCATTGGCAGATGATGCCATGGCGGCAGCTGAGGGGCTTGACCTGTCACCAATAGAAATTCTTTCACAAAATGCTGTTCGTAAAAATTTCCCTGAACTTAAATTCTGGGGCTACGATTCCAATGTCCCGCTAGTGGTACATAATGATGGTCATTCTGGTAGGTATCAGTTGATAGTGCCTTATCTTTACTCGTTATTGACTAAACACCATTTTTTTTATCTCTAGTGAAACTCTCGGCTGATAATGAAAAATTGGACTCTGTACCTTACATAACTGGTGGATCCCTTGATGGTCGATATAAGTTACTTCAACTCCATTTCCACTGGGGATGTGATGCAAACGGAAGTGAACATACTATAGACGGCGTGAAATTTGCGGCAGAAATGCATATTGTTCACCAGAATCAGGTTTTTGACTCCCTCCAAGAAGCAAAGAGCCATCGTAATGGATTCGCTATTCTAACTGTAATGCTAAAGGTAGGCACTTTCACGTAGGGAGATCTTTTAAGGCTACATTTCAGTTCTCTAGCTAATTCTTTTTAAATTTTTATTATTTATTAGGTTCAAGAAACCGAGAATGCCATTCTGCACCCTGTGATAGAAGGATGTCGTCTACTGAAAGGTCAATCCAAGGAAATTCTTTTGCCTTCCCCACTCGAATTATTCCTTCCTGGCTCTGAAACTCGTAATTGTTTCTTTACCTATTTTGGATCGCTGACAACACCTCCCTACAACGAAGTTGTAACATGGATCATTTTAAAAGAGCCCGTAGGAATATCTCTGAAGCAACTTGAGGCGTTCAGAACTCTTCAAGGGATTGATGGTCAGCTTGTGTTACAAAACTGCTCTTCTTCCAAAAACTTAAACAACCGAAAGGTATTTTCATCCTTTTAGACTAGAATTCCCCGTTCTGTTTGTTTTCCTTTTACCATGTTCGTTTCCGCTTCGTGTTTTTACTGTCCCTTTTCTGCCGCACGTGAAATTCTTTTCTAACAGTTTCATTAACTCAAATTCAATGCACAAATGCTTTAACATTCGTCTTTCAGCCTTGCTAATAGGTGATGCACACTTCTTCGAAATTTAATGTTACTTTTGTTTGTTGTTTTTTTTTGTGTGCAACCTACGTACAGTTTATTTGTAATATGATGTGTTAGCGACAGAATTTACTTCTCAACCGTTGGAAATCATATGGAACTAAAAGAAGAATCGGTACAGTGCCGGTCCACTTATAGAACCGCTTAGCTATAGAACCAGCTCGGTTATCGAACCGATTTTTCCTTGCCGTGTTTCAGCGCCGCCATTGGCTGTATTTTGAACTAAATCCATATTTTTGGGTTCGAACGTACGGATTACGCATTTTAAAACGTACAAGCACATGTTATTGAAATTGGTTTTAGCAATTTTAGACAATAGTACAAATTGGCTTAATGACTTTACGTAAAATAATAGCCTTCCAAACGAATTCAGGCGGAAAACAATAAAACAAATGACTTATCGTGCTGCTTTTCTCTTTGCCTTTTAATGTTATCAGAATTTTTAAATAACTGTATTACAAAATGACACTTTTCGTGTCGTTTTGTTTTTTTCCATTTATTAATTATGGGCGCTGAAACAGGGGAAATAAAAATCGGTTCGATAACCGAGCCGGTTCCATAGCTAAGGGTTTCTAGAAGTGGACCGGCACTGTATCTTATATAATGACCAATCGTTGATGGGGCATTCTCTTTGTGGTAGAACCTTATTGTTGGTAAAATAATGCAGGAATGGTTGAGGTATTAAATTCTAATATAAGAACCCCCTTCCCCCTATTCTGGGTAGTTGCATAGAGATCAGCACTATCCCTGTGCTATTCGCTTTTACATTCACATACTGTCAAAATCTGTGTGATGAAAGAATCGACGATAGGTGGCTCTGAGATCGGCTGCTCGGTTATAGAACCATTCAGTTATAGAACCGCGCACAGGCCGGTTCTATAACTGGACCGGCACTGTAGAAGCAACGTCGGTAAGGTCACGTTTTCCAGAGTGACGTTCTATAGAAGTCCAGTGACATGGTCACTTTTTTTAACCCTAACAGAATTTTACGTTTGCTTCTGTCCCAACGTTTTAGGTTATGAATCATTCGCACAAAATCATTCAAGCTCCTACGTAACAGCGGTTACCAAATCACTTTATAACGAATTTGGTTTTCTTTAGGGAAATAAGTAAAACACCAGTTGAGAGAGAGAACCTATTGGCTGGCCTAATAGCGTCACCACTGTCACAGGGCCAGGCTTGGCACTGAAATTCATCAAGTCAAGTGAACACCAGCCTGAAGTAAATTGTGTAGTTTAGTTACAAATTATCGTTGACACTCATAGGCCTTGAAAAGTTAAAATCTAAGAGTATTGAATTACACTTTCTTATACAGACATGGCTGAAAGAACTACTGCTGCATGACGGTCAGAAAGTACCAGTGAATAAGGCAGATGAAAGAACCTTTGAACATATAGAAAATTTACTTGTTAAATTGTTCTATCTTCGTCCTGAACAGGAACCAATAGCCTGAAGGGTATTTAGGTGTATTCAAAAAATTGCATTAATTAATGTTTATTTTTTTAATTTTTATTGTATAGATAGTGAAACTCTGATCACTTCTGCTGGCAGAAATCTACTTGACATAGTTTAACGTGGGGAAATATTCTCAGGCTGACAAAATAAACCATTAGAACACAGTATTGTGAAAGAGGTAAATTTAATTATTAAATAACTAATATAAAATGAGTGACCTAAAAATAAACACATTGAAAACCATAGCGTAGATTATTGGATTTAAAGTTCCCGTCCGTTCAACCGAAAGTCTTTACAGTCTATACAATCTGGGCAGAACTGTTTTATTAACAGAACGTGACTAGTAAGTGGTAATTCCCATAGGAAAGCACGCCGTTTACGTTTATTTCAAAAACCAAATATTTCTCGCCAAAATAAAGCCAATATTCGTGATTCTTGTTGAATGCAAATCATGTATAATTTTCCATTATTTCATGTTTTTAGAAGAAAACAACCAATAAATTGAAAAAACGCGAATGTTATTACCGTGGGAATTGCCTCACTAACCTACATGTCAAAACGAACTCGATTTCCGACATCAGCGTAAAATTTGAACAAAATAGAAGCAAAGAGAAAGAAATCTTTATACAGCATGCATAACCCATGGTTTCGTGGATATACCCATAATCCATAGCTAGCGCGTTGCAGCAAAATATTCGATGTGTTTCAAAAACGATCTTAAATAACTCTTTAACTATAAATCCCAAGTCAAAATAAACTCGATTTTCGACAACAACATAAAATTTTGAATTTAAAAAAATGTATTTTTATAGCAATGTTTAGGTTTTTGAAAAAAAAACAATAAATAGAAAGAGTCGGGCTTATTTTGTTGTGCATATTTTGTCGGGCTTATTTTGTCGGGCTTAATTTTTTAAATCTGATTTTCAACGACACGCATAAGAATTGGTTGAATATCATAGATATACTCCAAATCAAATGCTGATTATGGGAAAATTGTTATTTTTATCATTAAGACGATGGTTTATGAAATACACTAATATTTGTGCATTGATGTGTCACGCTAGCGCTGTAGCGTACTGGCGCGCTAGTAATGATCTCGATTCGCACACACACTAATTTTATATTTTAAATTACTCCAAAACTACATATTGTACGTAAAAACAAATTCCGCTTTCGTATTCCTTGGTTAATTTTGAATCAGAATCATCTATAGTTATTTAGATTTAATGCTATTATTTTTTTGCAGAAACAAATTTTAAGCCCGACGAAAATAAGCCCCGCCCAAGGCCTAAGAAAAGTCTGGCTTATTTATTCGGGCTTAAAATTTGTTTCTGCAAAAACTAACACTCATAAGGGTTGTTTTGCCTTTCGAAAGTTGAAAAATCGGGCTTATTTTGTTGGGCTTATTTTAAAAGCTGGCCGAACATAATTTCCAGCGGACGGGCGTTGCAAGTTCACCAGCCTCTAGCGGCTGAAATCCAAACTATTTTTGACATGTGATTCTCATTGTTTACTTTGTTGTTACGTTGAAAGCGTGTATTTGAGTTTACTTCGTCGGAATAGCTTGTTGTTTTTACCTCCACCCCTATTATTGATGTGCAAATTTTACGCTGCTTCGTTACCAACACAAAATGTAAGCTGTTGGGCATAGAACAAGGTAATATTAACGTACTTTTGGAAAACCAGGTCTCATGTTGTATCATTCTGGATAAAGCCATTGTTACAAGCGTGGTAGCATTCATTTCTCAATGCAACAAAATATTCACAGTCTGTAACAGAAGTTTTTAAGTTTATAGGCCAGTTTTTATTGGCATAAACCTTCAAGAAATTCTAACAAGATGTGCTATTTGCTATTAATGTTCCGCAAGAATTGGATCTCCTGTTTACTTTTTTCTGCTCATAACCGTATCAGTTTCACCATGGCCTTAATTCTGATGGCTATCAAATTAAGGGGATGACTTGAAACATTTGCTTCCATTATTATGTGTGTGGTAGTGCTTTGAAGTGGTATACATGTCGTGCCTGAAAACTGAACTTTACGAACTTTGAAAGGCCATGTTATGTTCATTTACTATAGTTTACGACTGAAACTATGCAGATCTTGTGTACCTTGTAAACGAGAACATAGTTCATTTTTTAAATTTTCGAAATTTTAACTTCCGGTATAACTTCCGGTTTGAAATTGCTTAATAACTCACTATCTGTTGGTCTGAATGGAAAAAGAACCACATCTTCGTAATCCTCATGAAATTTGGGGTCGAATCCATGTGTCAGTAGAAAATACCCGAAAATCGTCAAAAATCGCAAATTTCCCTGAACTATAGTTCAGGAAAAATCGCGATTTTGGCCAAATTGGACTTTTCGCCAAAAACAGGTCAAAATAGGTCAGACACACCTTAAATTTCACGAGGATCACGAAAATCACATTCGTTTTGTTGTGGGTCCAGTATTTCTGGAGATATAGCCTACTTTCGGTCACTTCCGGTAATTTTCTTTTTCAACTTCGCAAAAACTAAAAAATGAACATTAATATGCCAATTATTTTAAGCATTTTGATCATATATGAAATGGTGTAGTGGCTTCTTTCGTGCTTGTTTTGTTATTTTACTGTTGGTTTATTGATGTACTTAGTTAACAGAGACTACTAGCATTATGTATCACGCTAATGGGAAGATATACCTGGTAAATATAGATCATAGCATGAAGATATACCACATACTATTATTTTAACCTTATCATGCACGGCCATCTGATGTACAGTCAGGTTTAAAAATAAGCCCGACTTTTTCTTATTTTACGTTACGCTGTATCGTATTAGCACGCTACGGGAAATAATGTAATACTGATAGCTCTGAGGTAGAGCGTCTGACTACGGTAATCGAAAGTCAAGAGTTCGAGTCACGTCTGGATCCTATGTGCAAGAGGGTCGAGTCATGGTTCCCGCTGTAGACAATATTTCTTTGTACAAAAAAAGAATTACTCTATTGTATTTATAGGTGACATTCCGATACGGAAATATTAGATTGCGTTGGGACGCACAACAATATCATTACAAGTGCAAATAGGTTTGCTTCAAAAGACATGGAAAAATAGTTCACTAATTTACAAGATTCATGGCTCTATGGTTGAGCATCAGCGTCGCACGCTACAAATTAAAGGTTCAATCCCCTAGAGAGTCAAAATGAAATTAAATAAACATACATAACTCAAAATGTAATATTAGAAATATAATGCATGTATACAATTCAATATCATTAATGCTCATAAAGTTGTAGAATCTCCATGAAGTGGGATTAAAGTGCATCGTTCCATAGACATTGAAGTCGTCTAACAACGAAATATTCTCCCATAAATTGAAACAGAATAAAAATTGAAAGTATAACGTATACGTCCACAAAATGACAGAGCAACAGCAAGTAAAAAAGACACAAATGTAAATTTTTTTTAAAGAATTTGTATTGACAATATTCGGCACAAGTTAAAGACTTGCAACTTTGAAAGGGCAAAATAGCCGATTTCGAAGTTGCTGTCAACCAAGGTAGGGGGAGACACTACCTCAGTTGACTCACCGGGGAGATTACCCGGTGCGTGGCTAAGAGAAGCCGGTAGAAGAGCGAAGGTTGCGGACAAGCTTTTACGTGAGCGATTAACCGTTAATTCGGATTTTTGGGTAGCCCCACAGCCCTCCAATGATATCATCGAACCATGGGGACCCCCACGTCCCCTTTCCGGACAGCGCACTCACAACCGTTTACTGCTGATCACAGTAGGGGCATGACCCCCTACGGGCTTATTAAAAATTTAAGGGAAACGGGGCCACAGAAAAGAAGGGAGCCCAGATATGCACTTCAATTTATATAACTTTTAATTCTTTGTTTTCGGGCCGCAGCAACGACTGAAGGTAATGGGCAGGAAGCATTTTTCAAAAATTCCTTCGGGCTTCCAACCGTTATCATTATGAAATTTGGTTCGACTAGATACCTCTTTTGATTCAGTATGATTCTTAACCTATTTAAAGAAAACGAAACATGAATCAATTTTTAAATGTTTGCCTATCAATATATATTCAATAAGGATCGGTGCAATCCTTCTTTACCTCTTGTTTTGGTGAACTACTGGTATTAACTGTATTCAGCTAATGGTTTGACAGACAAAGTGCTTGCTTGGGTGGTAAGTTGACGGGCAGTGAAGAAACTAATCATTAAGCGACTACCTATTTTCTAATACCTATGCAAATATCACAATAATGGAATTTTAATTAGTTGTAATCATGGGTTTCCAGGCACAAAAAAAGAGACAGACTTATTGGATGAGATGGTTCAAAATGTTCCAACTTCTTTCAGGACCCCTGTATCAGAATGACAGACTGAGGAGTTTGAATGTCGCAAAGGGAAATTGCCAATTTCGGTAATATACTTGATCTCTTTCGTACTAGGCATGTAATCTAAATTTGCTGTACAATGAAACAAAGCAGTAAAATAATTCTGTATAAAAAATTTACAAAATTGCATTTTGTTACACCTATTTGGCTTTGTAAAGTGATACTAACTTACAACATAGTCCTGTGAAGTTGGTCACAGGGCATGACAAGCAGTACATTTTCGATATAAACTGAAGCAGTCTGATTCAAGAATGCTTTCATTGTTCAAACACACTGCATAGTGACTGATGGAACAGCAGAAAATCAGGACGTAGATTAACTAATTTTCCAGAAATAAGTACTTTTGACGTTTGGAATTCTGACCAACTGTTTTTGCTGTTCACATTTTTCAAAATGTTGAGCACCTACTTAAGGCCACCATAGCACAGAATTTTTTCCAGTTTTGCAAACATACCATCACAGCATCTATGAGGAATAGGGGAGGTTTAAAGTTTTCCTTCTTTAAAAATCTATTCATTTCATAACATACCGCGATGAGCTCTTCTTTTGTAATGGTCAGCCCTCTTTAAGTACTTGCATAAGTAATGCTTCACTTGGAACAGCTGAAACAAGCGGTTGTGATAAAAAAAAGTATCAGCACCACTGGCAAGAATGTAAACATGAAGACTTGTTATGGACAATATCTACAATTGGTACAAATGACAGATGGGGTGAAACCACAGTATGACGAAATAGCCTGACGACGTTTGGCAACCGCAAAGTACTGTACGCTACTGCGCTAGCATGATGCAACAGAAAAATTTGGTATGTAGAGAATTACCTACAAATCTGACCGGGAGGTGGCGAAAGCAGTGAAACAAAAAAAAGGCCGATATTTTTTTATATTTTTGGGGTAAAACGGATTGCCATTATGGCAATCCGTTTTTTTATGGCAATCCGTTTTACATAAAAAAAAAAAAAAAATGGCGGAAAAAAAAAAAACGCACTTTTTTCTCTTTTTTCTACCCGTAGCCATCTATCAGTCGGTTTCGTTATTACAGGCATGTAAGCAATTTCAGTTAATTGTATCCCATTAGCAGTTAATTGAGTAGCGTGGCTGGAGAACAACGCGTGGCTGGAGGAACAATTGAAAAATGGATAAGATAATAAAACAAAAAAATGGTAAGTATAAACATTATTATATTGGTTTTCAATTATTAATTATTGTTTATTAGATCAAATTATGAAGCTGCAGGCCCAGTTATTGGAACAACACAAAATATTAGATAACAAAGCTAAGGATCGTAGGCCTAACACGTAATGATTCTATTCATTTGCTTTTATTCATTCGTGTTTTGTAGCTCAAATTTTGAGTCTTCAAGCTCAGCTAGGGGAAAAGAACAAATTGGAACGGAACAGTTTCCAAACAGTGAAGGAGGTTTTTCAAAACTCATCTGTAACTGAACGTGAGGATGAGTTGGCATTAGGCGAACACAGCCAGGTACCTAAAGTTTTTAAATAAGAATTCAAAATAAGTATAGAATTTTAAAAAACAATTATTTATTGCTTAGTTATTCAGTCCACCACATGACAGTGTGTTAAATTTAAATTCTGTTAGTGCTGCACTAAAAGAATCGTTAGTAATAAGCTCATGCAGTGAAGGAACTGAACAATTGTGGGAACGTATTTGGGCCGAAAATGGGTGTGGTACAGAAACCCAGAAATGGCACAAGTTCAACATGAAACATGGATTAGGTACTTTTCGGTTTTTTGTCTATCGAAAAAGTATTTTTAATGCTATTATTTTGCATTCACAGATTTTAACGGGGGATCAAATCAAGTCTGGAAGTGTTACAGGATGGAAGAGTGAGCCTACAGATGAAAAAACACTGAGAGTGCATTACCGTAAGGTGTGAGGTAAATTAATAGAGTAATGCAAATTGCCTAATGAGAAGTACCATCTTGTGTTAATGAATCCAGTACAACAGCAATCCTTTATAGTTCTGTCACAGCTAGAAGCCTCAAATAATTCTGCTTCTCTGTCTAAAGAACAACTTGTCCTTTACGTTCAGAGTGTTGGGGAAACTGGGTACTTAAATGGCCCTAAAGATGTTTTAATTTTGCTGCTATTGCAGAGATGAACATCATACATGGACTCTTTAGGTATGAAAGGATTTTTCTTCAAATAATTTTGAATTTATGACGAAGAATTTCTCCTCCTTTTTGCCAACCAGGTCTTATCTACCAAAAAAAATTTTATCCAATAGGAAAGGATTTTCATGTACTGGGAACACAACTATCAACAATGCAACATTCTACAGGTGCTAGTTTATCATTCAAGAGCCTTATACAATGAAGTTAATCTGCAATTTGTATGTCCTTTCCCAAGCTTCCACCAGAAGTTGAATCTATGAGTCATGTAAGTTCCATGATCAACAATTGATGTGTTTAACGGTGTTGTTTTTCTTTTCTCAATATAGGTTAATAGTAACATTGGATCTGAAAAGATTCTTGGTTGGGGCAAGACACTGAATAAATTGTATTGATTGGATGGATGACATGACATTGCTATACTTAATTCGGATTCCCCAGACGGTATTTGATATTAAAAAAATTGAAGTGCATATCTGGGCTCCCTTCTTTTCTGAAGCCCCGTTTCCCCTTGACTCATAATAAGCCCGTAGGGGGTCATGCCCCTACTGTACGGTATATATAAAAACAACATATACCGAGGTTTGGAGGGCTCTGGCCGGAAAGGGGACGTGGGGTGCCGCTTCGTCCGATGATGTGTGTTCACGGAGGGTGATGTGGCTGCCCACAAATCCGAACTAAAGGTTAATCGCTCCTGTAAAAATGTTCCAAATCTTCAGCTCTTCTTCCGGCTTCTCTTAGCCAATCACCGGGTAATCTCCCCGGTGGGTCAACAAGGCAGTGTCTCCCCCTGCCTGGGTTGACGGCAACTTTTGAAAGGGCTATTGTGCCTTTTTAAAGTTGCAAAAATAATTGTAATGTGCAGAGAATTGTCAATAAAATTTTTTTTATAAAATATTATTTGCAAAATTCGTTTCTTTCATTGTCTGTATTCGCTGTGTTCATACGTTACACTTTTTATATTTAGCTTGCTTAATTCACCTTTATTGTTTTTGTCACCTTTGATGGTAAGCATTGTTTCCATTGGTTTATCGTTTGTCTGTAAGTATTATTTATTACACTCTTTGAATTGTTCAACTTAGATTCAAGGAACAATCTGGATATTTTATGAAGTAATTTTGTATTTTGTTTTACTCGTATGGGAACCGATCCCCAGACATTCAGCGTGCAACGCCGATGCTCTAACATTGAGCCACGAGATATATTTAAATTTTTTATTATCGCATATCATATGTTATCGTCTTGGATGTTTATGCAGTTTTTCACAACTATATGTTTATCTTTCTATAGCTTCCATAAGGTTCTTAGCTCTGTGGTAGAGCTTTTATCTGCGATACCTGTTACCCTGGGTTCAAACCTCAGTAGATGTGTAAAAATGAAGTAGAATAATGTACAAGAGTATATTGCAGAATTGCATTTCAGTTTTATTCTAAGTATAAATGCAAGTCCACAAGTGACTAGAAAAAAAAGCCAACTTAAAATCATATGATTCGTGGCTCATTGGTAGAGCATCGGCGAGGTATGCCGAACATCCAGGGTTCGATCCCTGGATAATAATAGAATGCTTACAGATAAACGATAAACCAATACCCGTCACCTTACCATCAAATGTGACAAAAACAAATAAAACAAAGCCAAAAAAAAAATTGATTAATGTAATGTGTGAACAAAGCTAACACAGACAATGAAAGAAACGAATTTTGCAAATAATATTTTATAAAAAAAATTTTATTGACAATTCTCTGCACATTACAATTATTTTTGCAACTTTAAAAAGGCACAATAGCCCTTTCAAAAGTTGCCGTCAACCCAGGCAGGGGGAGACACTGCCTTGTTGACCCACCGGGGAGATTACCCGGTGATTGGCTAAGAGAAGCCGGAAGAAGAGCTGAAGATTTGGAACATTTTTACAGGAGCGATTAACCTTTAGTTCGGATTTGTGGGCAGCCACATCACCCTCCGTGAACACATCATCGGACGAAGCGGCACCCCACGTCCCCTTTCCGGCCAGAGCCCTCCAAACCTCGGTATATGTTGTTTTTATATATACCGTACAGTAGGGGCATGACCCCCTACGGGCTTATTATGAGTCAAGGGGAAACGGGGCTTCAGAAAAGAAGGGAGCCCAGATATGCACTTCAATTTTTTTAATATCAAATACCGTCTGGGGAATCCGAATTAAGTATAGCAATGTCATGTCATCCATCCAATCAATACAATTTATTCAGTGTCTTGCCCCAACCAAGAATCTTTTCAGATCCAATGTTACTATTAACCTATATTGAGAAAAGAAAAACAACACCGTTAAACACATCAATTGTTGATCATGGAACTTACATGACTCATAGATTCAACTTCTGGTGGAAGCTTGGGAAAGGACATACAAATTGCAGATTAACTTCATTGTATAAGGCTCTTGAATGATAAACTAGCACCTGTAGAATGTTGCATTGTTGATAGTTGTGTTCCCAGTACATGAAAATCCTTTCCTATTGGATAAAATTTTTTTTGGTAGATAAGACCTGGTTGGCAAAAAGGAGGAGAAATTCTTCGTCATAAATTCAAAATTATTTGAAGAAAAATCCTTTCATACCTAAAGAGTCCATGTATGATGTTCATCTCTGCAATAGCAGCAAAATTAAAACATCTTTAGGGCCATTTAAGTACCCAGTTTCCCCAACACTCTGAACGTAAAGGACAAGTTGTTCTTTAGACAGAGAAGCAGAATTATTTGAGGCTTCTAGCTGTGACAGAACTATAAAGGATTGCTGTTGTACTGGATTCATTAACACAAGATGGTACTTCTCATTAGGCAATTTGCATTACTCTATTAATTTACCTCACACCTTACGGTAATGCACTCTCAGTGTTTTTTCATCTGTAGGCTCACTCTTCCATCCTGTAACACTTCCAGACTTGATTTGATCCCCCGTTAAAATCTGTGAATGCAAAATAATAGCATTAAAAATACTTTTTCGATAGACAAAAAACCGAAAAGTACCTAATCCATGTTTCATGTTGAACTTGTGCCATTTCTGGGTTTCTGTACCACACCCATTTTCGGCCCAAATACGTTCCCACAATTGTTCAGTTCCTTCACTGCATGAGCTTATTACTAACGATTCTTTTAGTGCAGCACTAACAGAATTTAAATTTAACACACTGTCATGTGGTGGACTGAATAACTAAGCAATAAATAATTGTTTTTTAAAATTCTATACTTATTTTGAATTCTTATTTAAAAACTTTAGGTACCTGGCTGTGTTCGCCTAATGCCAACTCATCCTCACGTTCAGTTACAGATGAGTTTTGAAAAACCTCCTTCACTGTTTGGAAACTGTTCCGTTCCAATTTGTTCTTTTCCCCTAGCTGAGCTTGAAGACTCAAAATTTGAGCTACAAAACACGAATGAATAAAAGCAAATGAATAGAATCATTACGTGTTAGGCCTACGATCCTTAGCTTTGTTATCTAATATTTTGTGTTGTTCCAATAACTGGGCCTGCAGCTTCATAATTTGATCTAATAAACAATAATTAATAATTGAAAACCAATATAATAATGTTTATACTTACCATTTTTTTGTTTTATTATCTTATCCATTTTTCAATTGTTCCTCCAGCCACGCGTTGTTCTCCAGCCACGCTACTCAATTAACTGCTAATGGGATACAATTAACTGAAATTGCTTACATGCCTGTAATAACGAAACCGACTGATAGATGGCTACGGGTAGAAAAAAGAGAAAAAAGTGCGTTTTTTTTTTTTTTTTCCGCCATTTTTTTTTTTTTTTTATGTAAAACGGATTGCCATATGCCATAGTGAAACAGAAAAAAAGGCCGATATTTTTTTTATTTTGGGTACAACGGATTGCCATAGGCTATGGCCTATGGCAATACCTAAAATAAAAATAAAAATTATTGGCCGTTTTTTTTTGTTTTACTGGATCGCCATCTACCGGTCAAATTTCTAGTTAATTCTCTAGATACACTGACCGAAAAAAATTTAAGCCCGACTAAATAAGCACGACTTTCTGTTTCTTATGGTTAATTCAAAAAGTAGAAGCCTAATATAAAAATATATCCCATTATCGAGATCAGCGATCAATTTCGAATCGGAATAATGTATTTTTAATGAAATCTAGGATTTGACGAAAATTGAAAAAGTGAGATGTTTATTTTTGCAAATGTAAACTGTTGTAGCCTAAATACACTTTATATGGCTTCAAAAATTTAGAAAGTATGGTTTCAGTAACGACCGTTTTACCACTAACATAGTGTATATCATAGTGTATACCATAACATAGAACCTGATCATTATACATTGGAGCAAGAATGCAAATCTGCACTGAGCTCGCTAAAACGGGGCGTCGTTCTACATTGCTCGTGTTCTTTCAAGTTTACCCCAGCTTACTACGACGTATTTCACTGGATTTGGAATTTTTCTGTTAAGTAGTTCAGCGTGTCCTAAAAAATGAAAACGTTAAATCCATTTATTGCAAGAACAACAAAAAGGCGGAAAGTTCGAGGTAACGACGTCTATTGTGGCCACGTACTTGTGCAGTTTACTTCTGCGTGATGGGTTGATTACATTTCACATGTGCAAGTCCAGCATTGCCCTGCACCTTCAGCCCCATCGACCACCTTCCTAATGCAAAGTAAAGTCTGCTACGGAATGCAGTAAAGGAAAGTTTTCTCTGATGCGTTCGTGACATGACGATGGAACATCAAGCATCCTCATGAAATAATATTCTACAATCACCAAAGAGTACAGTCTACCTGGATGTCAGCACGTTCTACCTTTACGATGTGGTGAAATTTTCACAGAGAACTTTTGTTTACTTTAATTTTTTTTCTGTATCTTAAACATTTTTTTAAAGGAAAGACGATGTTTCAACATTTCACCGTTTGCCAACTATTAAACTAGTTCGACGCTGAATTTGGTCGTCATGTTTATGATAATTGTTAACATGCCACTTGGGCAAGGAAAACAATGCCAAATGAATACCAAACAACATTGAAATAGTTAATGGGGCAGTGAAGGTCGCAACATGCAGTGTACGAAAACTTAGCCATAGCGTGTTGCGGTTACGACACGTGTATTCTAAGTTTTCTCACCACCTTACACTCCAGCGCAAAATTTTCAGGCAGGTAACATATTTTGGACGGTTTTGGTGTGACTTCACACTCGCAAATCATTGCCAGATGACTTTCCGAAATGCAATTTTCTTAATACAATTTGGTTTTTACAAATTGCCTATCGAGATCGAGTCGAATTCAAATCGTAAAGGAAAGTTAATATGTAAAACTGTTTTCTCCACAGCTGGATTTACTTAAAAGTTAACTCAAAGTAGCAATAACTCGCTAAGTTCAAACATTTTCCACAATTTGACCATCATCTTCTTCCACTCTGAGACTTTCAGAATCTATGCTATCTTTCAATTCCTTTTCCAAACGTTTGACCAAAGCGTCTCTTTCATCGGGATCAGTTATTAAGCGAAATTCTATAGGTTGATATTCAGGTTCTTCACTATTAAGTTCGATATCGGTAGGTTTTACCTCAGACTCTAGTGATTTCTCAGCCAATTCTAATCCTTCTGTTTTTTCAGAAAGCTCTTCTACAATTTCTTCTTCAAGCACAATCCTAAATCGACAATAAAGAAACACAAACGTTTAAATACTACAAAATTTATGAAAGGATTGTGTGATTACTTGGGTTCAACTTCGGCGATAAGTGTTTCAATCGTTGCGTCAAACCATTCGGTCAGGCTGAAATAATCAACTGAAGATGGAAACCATAAAATAAGGCAATCTTTTTGGTTGAGACGAACGGCTGATTGTGCTACGATTTTCAGGTTTCGTTTGGTTAGTGCAGCAAACAATTTATCGGTAATCAGATGATAGGATCCTTGTAGAGTTAGGCCATCTAGCTCCCACCAATTGTCCGGCGCAGTGGTCAATACAATTTCTTCATTAAAAAAAAAATTATGCATAAATATTAAAGTTCCTTTAATTTATAGCTGGCTGTACTTACTATTATTTTTCTCAGTGTCAGGCTTGAAAACAGGCAAATCAAAACTATCCCAAGATAACTAAGTAATTTCAGTTAATTAAAGGATTACGTGCATCAGTATAATAGAACGTATGACGTGCCTACCGAAGCTCTTTGACGGGTTCCTTCTAGAACCTCCTTTTCTCTTTGTAGTTCTTCCAATAACGTTTTCCGAATTAGTGGGGCATTAGCACCTCTTATTAACACAACAGGTTCTCCTCCCTAATTAAAAAGACGTTTAATTACCGTCTTGTCAACGTTATATCCACGAGTGTAAGACTGCATATTAATTTAGAAGCTTACGGCCAAAAATAGCCACGTTGGTTCGCTTCGGCCCCGGAATTTGGCAAGTTGGCTGATCTTATCTGATTTTGCCTAAATAAACGGGTAAAATAAAGTTTATTAGCAGTATGCAATAAGTACTAATAATTACAAACTTACCAGGGCACAGTGAAGAAGATCATCCCCTAATAAAAGTTTAATCTCTTTTAAATAATTAGCCATGGCTGTGCACGGGCCGCACCACTCGGAATATACATCCACCACTGCGTGTTGGATGAGTTTCGTTATTAAAATTTAAATATTAACACTTCAATTAGAATTTATAAGATTACCCACGAGGCCTCGAAGTTTGACGAGTTCTTCCCATTTTTCATCGGAGGCCACTTCAATTTGCCAAATTAAATGATCCACTTTCCTCTCCCATTCTGCCATCTTCTTAGGTACAAAAACACTCATGTCGGCCATGCTGATAAATCACAATTAAATGAATCAAAAGAAATATTTATACTGTACATACGTCAAACGGTGCTAAAGAGTGTCACTCACACTCTGACAGCGACTGGACTTCAGTACCTGATTTCGTTCAAGTTTTTATAGTTTTTAGGGTGCACACAACTATCTCTAACAGGAAGGGCAAAAAAGAAAATTACAATAACCGAGTCCGTCCTTCCAACATGCGCTATGTGCAATATATGTAAAGGACCAAGAATCTGTTGTTCCATCCGAAATTGTTTCTTTTTCTGCCTCTCTCAAGTGGGCTTGTGACAAAGGGGGAAAGACATGAGTCAAAGGCCATGTCGCATTCCCACTCACACGCACTCGGCTTGTTTACCATATTTCGGTTGACGGCTGATTGCATTTCTTATAATGTACGACCAGGATTCCCAAAATACATAAAAACATGGACAACAACGAAAGGTTTTACAGAACGGTTTGACGGGCAAAAAAAATCGTCAACTTTCGATTGAGTTTTGTTTTTTTGTTGAAGAGAAAATGGATCACGCTCGCGTGCATACACTAAATCGTACGACACTCGCTTGCTATAAGAATCATTATCAAACTTTTTCTCTACTCTTTGTATGCGACATTTGACAACTGTGTAATCGATGGCGCACGAATCTTTTTGAAAATCACGATCCCCAAAAAATGCGCCAGATTTCCTACATAAATGCACATCTCTAAGTAGGCGTGTGAATTTGTTGTAAATTCTTTAACGTTGGTCCGATTGTCACGTAACAACAAGTATCGATAGGATAACATTGGGAAGATGTTTTCCGTTATCGAAAAATACGTGCACAACAAAAATAATATCTAAACCGATTTTTGCAGAAAATAAACAAAAAGCGACACAAGATATACACGTGTTGAAAAGGATCGAATCGGTAGGTGTGCTGCTATCCATTGTTGTTTAACACCTAAGTGTAACTTTGCCGTACAAACTTTAGTTGGCGTTAATAAAATAACAAGAAAGTGAGCTAAGAAAAATAGTATTCAAATGAAAAATCGAATACAACAAGAAGAATCAAAGTTCAAAGTTCTATTTATCCTTTAAGAGTATTTTTAAAATGTAATTTTATGTAAAAAAAGGGGTAAATTGGCCGAATAAAGATGCCATATTCGATGACTAGAGAGGAAGAGTTATTATTATAAAGTTTCTCTTTTTTTTTTTTTAAGTTTTTTGTGTTTGTTTTTGTTTTCGCCATTGTTCTCAACGTTTGGAATGGTAAAATAGTTGGCAAACGAATTCAAGGCTGCGAGAGATTTCTTTCCTATCTAAAGTTTGTTTTCTCTTTTTCACCAAAAAGCTTCTACTTAGAACGTGAAGTTTTCCTACCGGATGGCGATATGGGTGCGGGAGAATGGGGTGGGTCATAACTGTAGCCATTGTTTGGCTTGTCGACCGAAGGATGCGTATGGGGCAATTGGTAGGTAAACTCCGCCTTGGCAAGCCGCAAACATTCTTCCAGTGTGGAAATGAAGGTGTCGCAAGTGGCTGTCAGCAAATGTGTGGATTCGTCTAATTTCTACCACCCAACAATAAACGGTTGATTTAGGATGACATCTTGATAATTTTGGAAAAGATTTTACCTCAATATCAGGTGGTGCTTGTGTAGCTGCATGTTTTACTGAATGAACTTGCTGCATTAATAAATCACAGTAGAGTCTCAATTCACTTCGCTTTGACTTTAAATTATTTTTTTCTTCACAGACTGGGATGCACACTGCAAAAGGAAAACATTCAGGAAAACATATATGAAAATTACAGATTCTTTTAAAACCTGGTTCAATAGTGGCATCTTTAGTGATTCTCTCACAAGCTTTGGCACTACCTAATGCCACAAGCCATGCTTGTCTTTCTTGTGATGTGGAAGCCCTCAGGTAAAAATGCTGCTCTCCTGGAACAGTAACGTCAAGTCGAAACGGATCTGTTTGACTCACTGTGCAATTAAGAAAAGAATAATCTATTTTATCAATAAATGCTTTAAAATCCCTTGTCACTCACCTGATATTTCACAAGCACTAATTTTAAGTGAACCCTTGCATCCTTGATTCACTTCCTCTTGAGACTTGTAGTAAACCAAGATCCCACCGTCCAGCACAAACCAGCGTGGTTGCCAGCCTATTTGAATCAATAAATTAGTGGAGGTTACACCAAGTCCATGAAACAGCTAGTAAGTGTTAGTATCACAGTCACATGACAAATAGTCACAAAGGCTTCAAAAATTCCCCGAATTATAGTTGACGCCATGGCAACATCACATAACAATGTAAGTACAGGGGGTTGACATCGTAAAGAAAAGGTAATAGTCGGCAAAAGTATTTACCTGTCCAATAATTTGTCCATTTCCAAAGGACTCCCTCCATGGCGAGCTTCACTTTTTTCGTCTTGAATGCTGCTGATGTGGCGTAAAACTAGCCCGTGTGTACACTTTTTGTAAGTGACACGTATTGAAAAATGCCCCAAGCAATGTTGTGTTTTTGCTCCAAAAAAGTTGTTTACGTCGGCAACTGCCTAGAACAGCAGCTAGATATGCTAACCATTGTCGGTTCCTAGTTCTGTCCTTTATCCCTGGTAACTTTTAAGCTTCGTTTCGACAAATATCGGTAATTTATGGCCACGATAACGTCGAACACATAAAATGAGCGTCGAATTAGTCAACACACTACTATGTACACTAACGTTTTCACTGTCCCTTGGAGCAAAGCATTGCTGGAAAATCAAAATCGATTACAATATTAGGATACGAGATGGCGCGTAAGATTGCACGTTTAAAAAAGGGAATTCAATAATATCCAATAACAGGAAATATAAATAACAAAAGTGAAAATAAAGAATAAAAGGATTGCATCAATTTTAAATTATGAAACAACATATCTGTGAAAGTGACGTTGCTGTAATGGATCGATGGACAATTACTTAAGGGAAGCGGCGAACAGGCAGAATAAAAGGGGTTGGTACGAGTGTCGCAGAGACTAGATCGTCGCCATAAGTTCGGGCGTTACCCACAGCAACGAATCAACATCTCTCTTTCCTTACGACAGTTGGAACCGACTTGACCAGCCAAACTCTTTTCGAAGACTCGACAAAAACTGCTAAAATCTATTCACCAAGAAAAAGGTACAAGCAATCCCTTGTTTGCTATTTAATTAATCACAAATTTGAAGTTTCTCATTCAGGCGGATCGTTTCTTCTCACACCCAACTCATTACTCAACCATAAATAAGGTAAAAGTATGGCAAAAGACTGTCACACATGACGGGTCCCACCCATACGAATTCGTGCTATTGTGTGATGCATAACCAAAGCAATGCAAGTGTAATAAGACACATGGCAGAGTTAATTACTTTTAGACGAGCAAGTACGATACAGCCATACATGCACAATAGTTTTAGCATTTCGTGTGCACCAAGTTTTCTCGTGACGAAACGGCGGATAGCGGCTGCGCTGATTTTCGTGTAACCTCACACTTGTTCCCAGCGGCTAAAAGTTATATACCTATACAACACTTTTACACTCTATATAAAACCAAAGGTGAAATGACCTACGAAGGCTCAGTCATTCTAACACTTCCGAGCCAACCAACACTTTTGCGAGCCTCACAGCTGATGTAGCACAAAGTTGTTGTTTGGAAGTCGAATGTTTAAATCTAAGCATTTATAATTGTTCCTTTGTATTTATATTAAATTGTGATTTACTATCAACATGGCGGGTGCCTTATTAGCAAGGAAAATGGCAGCCGGAAAGAAGCGAGTGGATCATGTGGCTTGGCAAATCGAAGTAGCCACCAACGAAGAGTGGGAAGAACTCACCAAGCTTCAAGGACTTGTTGGTAATATACTCTTAAATATAAATTATTTAGCTGACCTCAGCAGAAAGCCATACCCATTTGGAATTAACATATTGTCTACCCCCGGAGTATAGTGGTTGACGTCTACTCGGAATGGTGCGGCCCTTGCACGGCGATGGCTTCCCATTTGAAAGAGATCAAACTTCAATTAGGTGATGATCTCCTCCACTGCGCCCTGGTAACTTCATCACCATTAATAGTTCATTGCGCACAGCTGAAATTTTAATTAACTATTTACAACAAGGCTAAAGCGGATTGCATCGGTCAGCTCTCCAAGTTCAGGAGCAGGAGCGAACCAACTTGGCTTTTCCTGGCCGTAAGTGATCACAGAATGCCATTACATGCAAATTATTCTATGTTGCTAATTTTTTTTTTAAAGGGCGGCGAACCTGTAGCTTTGATTAGAGGTGCTAATGCCCCTCTCATCAGGAAAACTTTACTGGCTGAACTGCAAACGGAAAAGGAAGTGTTGGAAGGAACTCGTCAAAGGGTTGCGGTTAGTAAAGTGCATTGTAAACACTCCGATGCAATCTAACGTGTTGTTATCAATGCAGTTGTCATGGGATAGTTTTGATTTGCCAAACAGCAATCCCGAGACAGAAGAAACTAATCGTAAGCATTTAAAACTACGACAGCTCTTTAGATTTTGTTTAATTTTCTATTATCTAACAAGAAGAAGACGTTGAGTTGACTACTGCGCCAGATAATTGGCTAGAACTGGACGGATTGACTTTGAAAGGATCCTATCGATTGATCCTCGATAAATTGATCGAGGCATTGACCGAAAAAAAATTGGCGATCGTCGCCAGATCGGCTGTAAGTCTCAACAAAAAAGATTGTCTCATTCTGTGGTTCCCTTCGACAGTGGAAGACGAAAGCCTGGCAGAGTGGTTTGACCACACCATTAAATCACTGATTGCTGAAGTTGAACCAAAGTATAAAGCAATTTCACTTTCTTTCACGAAAGAATAGATAGAAACTGACTATTGCATTTCTTAATTAAGAACTGTTCATGAAGAAGGCACGGAAGACGAGCTGGCAGAAAACGTGGAAGGACTAGAATTAGAAGAGAAAACGGAACATACGGATGACACCCCTTGCAGTGCCGAAGCTAACGCGGAAGAATCGGAATATCAGCCTATAGAGTTCCATCTGATAGCCGATCCTGATGAAAAGGAAGCGCTGATCAAGCAATTGGAAAAGGAATCAGGGGAAGAGGAAGAAACTGCTGAGAATGAAACTCCCGCCGTGGAAGAGGTCGCCGAAGAAGAAGTGGAAAAACAGCCGGAAGAAGAAGAACCCACTGAAAATCTGGAGCAAATTGTCGAAGATGAATTGGCTAAAGACGTTAGCGAATCAGTCGAGTAGACCTAAAACTATTTCAACTTAACAAAAAATAATAATTCCAGTCGTAGGAAAAATTCTACGTAGCCCTTTATATAAATGGGAACTGCTTGCGATTAGGGATAAATCCATGTGATGTATCCCAACAGCTGTCTAGACGAAATGCTCCGAAGTTTTGAACAACAAGGCACCGTTTAATCACGTTCGTTTGCATCAATCATCAGAAGGAGGTGAGCAGACGGCGGCAGTACGGAACAAGTTGTAGAGAATTGCATTCGGAAAACACATCTGACGATGGCGTGCAAGGTGTGAAGGAGGAAGCATGACAACAGTCTTGAACAAAAGTTTTGTGTGGATTCGTTTAAACTGTACCCGCTTGGAAATCAAGAAGAAAGGAAACGTAAAAATAAACACGCGCCCGCATAGTGTGGTAGCAACACGCAATGAGTTTAACTTTCCATTGACTGACACGCAATTGTCCTCAACCACTAATGCCCCAAACATTGTGCTCTGTTTTATTTCATTGTGTTTTCTTTTCCTGCTTACACGGTCTTCTCAGTTTCAAAGCCAAAGAGATAATGGCCAAATTAAGGATCAAACTGACGGAATAGTTGGCTAACAGTGGGGCATCAAAACCCCGATCCAAAGTCGTAAAGATCCGCGCTAAGAAAAATCAGAGAGTTTGAAAACAAAAACATCTGAAACTAAACAAATCACAGCACTTACTAATGCAAGTATACACTGCGATAGACCAAGTCAACACACTGACAGATTTTGAGTTTTGGGTGACGTGCATCGTTCGAAGTTGAGCCAGTTTGCTGGCAGCCGATATTGGAGTGCAAAGGCTCTAAAATTCGATCGTCATAATGTCTAATCTGTAGAAATAGCGTTTTAATAGTCCAAAGCAGTTACCATTAATGTAATTAACAGCCCTTTTGGAAACATGCCTGTCGTCAAAGCGTAGACGACGGCCGCATAGGCACCAAGTAGGGCAAACCAAGTCGGACTTAGTTGTTTGCTGTAATGAAGTACAAGAGCCAAAAGAAGAAGGTCTTGCCCAACGAGAAAGGGATACTCCAAGTATGACGAAAGTGCGTAACCGCTGGAAACACTGTAGCACAGCCCAATAGTAAACCTACGTTTGATACAATGGCCTACTTAATTCCCTTACTAGATTAGACGTGACTATGAATACTAATAGTTCAGACAAGGAAATCATCAATCATGCCCAGTACGAAATACATAATTGAAAAACATGACTTACGATGTCAATTCAAGTAGTGTGCCCGGTAGACTGAGCCCCGTAGTGTTTTTGCTGCTCACGAGACTTATTATTTGCGGGATTTTTAACACAATACACAGCACAATTGTTGAAATGTTAGCAAATGTAACTGATAGAGAATATAGTTCGACCATTTTCTTTAGGAAGAAGACTATAGAGGGTGATACCACGATCAACTGTTGAGACCAAAGTCCTTCGAAAGACTGACTTGTTACACGTTTCGTTTTTGACTTTCTCAAATTTACATCTGGCAAAACAATCGACAATCGACTTTCATTTTTTAATCCCACTATTTATCTTCTGTATTTTTGTGTTGGTGGCAACGTTGTTAACGTTCGTCTGCTTCACTGTCAAACCACATTTCGCTGTAACATGGCTACATCTCTGAAAACTTTGAGCAATCTGGCTCAAAACAAAAATGTGCTGAACTTTAGTGCTAGATATGTGCAGATTTTTGGCTATGGGTTTCAAAGGAATAGCCATATCCTCCGAAAAGAAAATCCCGAAGATAAAATTGTTATGGCCGACAATGGAGCCACAATTGTCTGCTGGCATCCCGAACCTAAGTAGGCATTTTCTTTAGTATATACGCTATCTTGTAATAATTAAAAGCTTATTGTTTTCATTTTAAGTAGTTTTCCTTTTGATATGTTTAAACTTACGAGAGTTACCAAGAATGCCACATTAATGACAAATTTTCCAATAACAGATTTCCCTATGAATGCAGCCTTCCCCTACCAATCAAATCAAATGAATTAACCCAGATCCTGAAGACACAAGCTAAAGATATAGAAGAAATATTTCATTTTGAGAAACCACAGCAGCAAAGGGAATACCTAATGAAAACAACAGCTACAACTAAACATCGTTGGTTCCCAAGACTTGCAAAGAAATATGCCAAGAAAACCAAGCCGGATCGCGAGTTTTTGTAATGCACCGTGAAATGCGTGTAGTTCAGTAAAAAAGAAAAAAAACTAAAATAATAATTAAAAAAAAAGGACAAACAACGACAAATTCCAAACTTCTTTTGTTTCGCCATTGATTTTAATCGACCCGACCACGCTTCGGCAGTTGTAGCTACATAAAAGTAATCGATATTCAAATAAAATATTGAAATAGTATAGTAGCTTACGAGATGCTTACCAAGTCTGACAGACCGTCGTTCGATTGATTTTCCTGTTGCCGTTGTTCCTGATTCATTTCTCTACGGCTAGATTTCATATTTCTATGCTGCGGAAATGATGGCATAAGCTTGGGATCGCATGCTGTGGAAATCCAGTTTAAAATATTGGATTAATGAAAAAGTATTAGAAATATGGATAGATGTGAAACTTACGGAGGGGTTGTTCTCTAAAGTAAGAGCTTTGTAGACATTCTTCAGCAGTTGCTCGCTTAGCTGGGTCGTACATGAATAGGAAATTGAGCAACCGGAGACCAGCGGCACTTAAGTAAGGGAATTTATGCTTGAGATTGTTGTATGGTTGTGATTTGAGTGTAAAATTTTGCAGAGCAGGCAGTTGGTCCATCTGAGGCCAAATGGCGGAATGAGGAGTACCCAAGAGATCAATTATCATATCCAATTGCTGGACTTCAGTACGGCCGGGTAAAAGAGGCTTGTGCAGCAATAGTTCTCCTTTATGATTGAATTAAGAATCATATTAGTCAAGGAGGAAATGAGTAGGCATTTAATTACGAATTATACGAACCGAGAATGCAGCCAGCTGCCCAAATATCAATTGCTGTTGTGTGGGTAGGGGAGTTGAGGAGCAATTCGGGGGCTCGATACCACAACGTTACAACACGAGGAGTCATCGGTTTAATAGGTTCACCAAATCGACGTGCCAGTCCAAAATCGGCTAACCAATAGATTGTTATGAGATAAATAAATCATTTTGCATTAAAATCAAGGTTTCCCGTACCAATTTTGACGCATCCCCTGTCGGTCATTAAAAGATTAGACACTTTCAAATCGCGATGAATGTAATAGTGTTTATGAAGATAGGCAAGTCCTTGGAATACCTAAATGGAAAGGAATGTTCCAAAATCAATTATGTAATGACTAAAGTGAACAGATATACTTGGAGAGCAATGCATTTGACTTGAGCTTCTGTAAATGGGTTTGGCATATTGTCAAGTATTGAAGCCAAATCTTGCTCGCAGTACTCCATTACTAGAAAAACACTGAATAACATAATGACATGGTCAGTTAAATTTCAAAGGCAACAACACAGTTAAGGTTTTCTCTTTTCATGAACATACCTTTCGAGACTCCTACCGACCACGACCTCTTTGATGGCCACAATGTTATCGTGTTGGCAATTCAACAATAACGTAATCTCACGGATGGCGCTCAGTGGCAGTCCATCTTTTTCACGTTCCATGCGCATCTTTTTCAGCGCGACAACTTCTGAATTTCGGGTGTCGCGTGCTCTATCTAAAAATAATGCAGATTGTGAAAATTTGCAATTCAGTAGATGACTTTAGGTTGAATCCTTACAGACAATGCCATAGGTTCCTTCACCAATGCGGTTTAGCTTCTCAAACTCCGAGACAGATCTGCATTTGCCCAGCTGAATTGAAAACAAACAAATTGTTTAAAACTGAAATTTTTAGAGAATGTTATAATTTCTCACACTTAATTGTCTAGTAACAAAGGGGAAATGCCACGTACAAGCTAAAGGTGAAACAGTATTACACATCTTAAATTACAAGGAAATAACACCTTCGAACTGCCAAGACGTGAGTCATTTCCTGCTGGAATGCTATATACTAATCTTAGGAAAGGATGCAACTATCTCATGTTTTATTATTTTCATGCTGTCCATATAACCGCAAGTTTACGACTACATTGTCACACATTGGGAAAAAGTTGTAATACATTATCTTTTTCCGGAATCGGCATGGGCTGGCCGGTGAGGAAAGAAGTTAAAACCCCTTTCTTGTTTACTGGAATGCTTGGATCCTGCATATCTCTTGCTAAACCGGAACGCTTTTTTACGTAACAAATAGGAATAGTATTACACAAAAAGCTATTTTGAAAGGTATAGGTTCCTCGTCAAAAATTACTTTAAAATTCTACCGGAGAAACACACGCGATTGAGCCGACAACAATAGTCAATGCCATTAGAAATTGTGGTGGCGGTAAATTCGCCGGTTGGCCAAAACAGATTTATATTCAATATTGAGTCGATATTCTAAGATTTAAAGGGGGAAGTCACAAAAAAAAAATATTTTCTCGTGTATCAATTGTAATTAAATAAATGAATAGACAAAATGGAAAGAAGACAATTTAGGTAAATGTGCTGGTAAAACTGGCAACCTAAACAGTTCTTTAATGTCTTGTTGTATGTATTTCGGTGGCTGTATCGTTCTTGGGCGAGAAGTAAGAACGCCCCAATAAAACAATCCTTTTATTTTAAATTCATCTCCTGCTATTGAAAAATTAAAACTCGAACGAATAAGTCATTCCTTCCGTAGTTGAGTTCAGTCACTGAGTGGTACGTTAAAATTCATTTGTACATTTTGTTGGTATTTTCTGGTCGTCGGCTTTGTCTTCTTCAGGCTTTGTGTGTTTGCTTGGGTAAGAATGGGTTGAGAAAATATACTAAAAATTTAATAGGTTTTTTTTTATTGCAATCTCACTGTTATACCATTTAATATTAGAATATTGTTTAAAGAATGGAAGTGTAAATTCTTTCTCACAAAAACATTTTTGTGTAATATAGTGTTCAAGTTCCAGACTGATACTTGTCCTTAAAAAACTTAGCAATCAAAATTTTTTGTACTCTCAGTTATTTTATTATTAATTGTTTCTACTTAACAAAGGTTGATCTGGAGATCTCATTATATCATCAGCTGCTCCATGTCCACATCTGGGGCAGGTCCATCCAGCAGCAGTAGCAGAGTCCAACACCAGCAGGGCTCTAACAGCAGCAGTGGCCAGACTGAGGCTAACGGGACTACAACCCCCTCACCCCCTCCTCAGTCTTCTGCCAACCCTGCAACCACGGCTACTCCACCTGTCAAAGAAGCCAAAGAAGCTAAACCAAACCCGAAAATGTCGAAAGCACTCAGCACATCAGCCAAAAGGTATCACTACTGCAAAACATGATGGTGTGTCTTTCCAGTTAAAAAAATTAATATGTAACTAATTAAAATTTCATGTGTCAGGATACAAAAAGAATTGGCAGAAATCACACTGGATCCTCCACCAAACTGCAGGTATATCATGATTATGAAAGATTCGACAGAGAAAGGATTGTTACCATTTTCTTTTTGTATTGTTTCAGTGCTGGACCCAAAGGTGATAATTTGTACGAATGGGTCTCTACCATCCTCGGTCCTCCCGGATCGGTCTACGAAGGTGGGGTGTTCTTTTTGGACATTCACTTCTCTCCAGAGTATCCTTTTAAGCCACCCAAGGTAAATCGAGTTCACTCACCCCCTTCTTCACCATTCCACTGCGTATTCCTTTAATACAACGTTCTTTTTTACAGGTGACTTTTCGGACGCGAATCTACCATTGCAACATCAACAGCCAAGGTGTTATATGCCTGGATATTCTCAAAGACAACTGGTCTCCGGCGCTGACCATCTCCAAAGTGCTGCTGTCAATTTGCTCGCTATTGACGGACTGCAACCCCGCCGATCCGCTCGTCGGCAGCATCGCCACACAGTACTTGCAAAATCGAGAAGAGCACGATCGTGTCGCCCGGCTCTGGACCAAACGTTACGCCACGTGATTTCCTCCCCTAGTTTTTTTTTGTAAGCTTCTTTATTATTTTTTATTATTCTTTCATTTCTACTCCCCTTAAAAAAAATCTGTCAAAATCCGCAACTACTCATGGAACTACAGTTTTCTTTCTTTTTAAAAAAATTAAAACAACACATCCTCATTGATTTGTTTGGTTGTTTTCTTTTTCGTAATTCCTATAACCCTCCACTTTATTATTTGGCACACCTAGAGGATTTTTTGTAAAGCTCTAGTCTGGTCCACATCCAATTTTTTTTTTCTAAGATTAAAAAAAGAAAAAAAATTCCCTCCTATCAAAAAGACGCACAGCTCGCTGTATGGAAGCCGGACTTCGTCGATTCGCAAATTACGCAAAAACCTCAACGTCCCGTCGCAACGCCCACCCCCTCCTAGCCCCAAACCCTCACCATTCTCGTGTCATAATTCGAAATTCTTATTACTGATTTTTCCCCTCTTGGAAGTGCAGAGGTAGAAGAAAATACACAACTTTGTTTAAAAAATTCGTTAGTTGAATATCAATAGAAATGTAAAACCTTCATTTATTAATATCTACATCCATCATTCGTTTCGGATTTAAAGACTCGCAGACGAATTTCTTGGGAAAGATTTAAGATGACAATACCGGGATAAACTTTTTCAAACGAAAGAAACAGAAAAAAATATTGCATCCCTAATTGTTTCAAATCGAAATGTATAAAATGACCAAAGTAAAAAGAAAAAAAAATAAAATTTCATATAATATTTTTTTTTTTTAACTTTTCACTTTCCAAACTAGACTTGATTTTCAAGACATAACAAGAATAATAGAAGATATCGAAGACAGGCGGATTTCTTTCAACTTCATTTTTAAAAAGTGCCCGTGTTTTTTTACGTTAATGACGAGCTTCAAGTGCGGTTTCAATGATTAAACTCGACTTTTCTTTTTGCTTGGACGCTCTTAATTATAAATTTAAACGGAATGGTAACTTCCTCGAATAGCCTTGGCCAGCAGACAGGCGAAGACAATGCCAATCAACTGAATGAATGCAATGCCAACTCCAATGCCAGCAAATACACCAGCCTTGTGTTTTACTTGCTTTGCAAGTTCGGGTACGCATCCAACAGTCCAAAGTCTCTGATCTGCGTCGGGACTCAAGATCATATTGAGACCGCAGCCTGCTGTATACTCAATGCAGCAGCTATCTGGAACATTGACTCCATGGCTGAAGGTTGTGTTGGCCCAGTCTGTGTAATTTTGGACACCACAGCAATGGACCTGCATGACACAATTTAAATTAAGGAAATCCTTCTAATATGAAATTATGTAATCCAACATACTTCATTTTGCATGATGTTCCAGGTCTCTGTCACTCCTTCATGTCCGGTAACATTATACTGCTGTTGAGCCTTGTACATGTTCTCAGTGAGGATGACATCGACATCATTACGCAGAACATAAGCAGCAATGCCTCCAGCCAATTCACAGATGAAAATGAGTCCAAGGAAGACTGAGAACTATAAAATTCAAAACTTCATCAGTACTTTGCCAAATAAACGTGTTAAATCGGGACTTACTGTAATCATCATGCAGTTGCTTTCTCTGACAGCACCACAGCAGCCAAAGAAGGCCACCAGGAAGATGACGACACCAACAATGATGAAGAGCATGGGGGCTGAATGGAATTCATTTCCCAAGAAATCCAGATACGTCGAGTAGAGTCCCTGAATCACTGCCGCTGTTATGATGAGCGTGATGCCCGAAACCTGTGATGAGAAAAAGTAACAAAAAATGGCAATAAAAAGGTTATTAACATCGTATATATTATAAGGGGTTGGCTGCCCCAAACGACTGCCACGAAACACACACGAGGATCGTGCTTTCCCAGACACAATTTACGACCGAGCACCCCTCTGACACAAAATACAATAGCAAGAGAGCAGTCATCCACGCCACAAGATTGAACACGACTCTACTACTGCAAAGGGTAGTTAAAACCTACAAAAAAAAAAAAAAAGGAAAGAGAAACTACCTAAGAGACGTAGTTGGAACAAGTTTTCAAATACAGCTCGATGTGTTGACACGGTTGCCCATGGCAGCAAATGGAATATTGTCGGCCATTCGTTTTCAGAAGGAACTTATCAACCGTTACTTTTTTTTTCTTTTATTTCCCGGAAAAGGTAAGCCCACGTTTAATAGATTTCAGACCATGTTGCAAACAAAAGCGCCTCCTTTTTCCCCCCTGCTTTGAACTACATCAAGATAAAAACTAGACGACGCGAAACATAAAAAATGGGATTGCAACAACGGGAACGCCACGTAAACACATGAAATTAAAAACGACGCACACATACAAGGGGCGTTTTTGAAATCCAGATAAAAAGAAAAACTTGACATAATTTTGACTCACGGCAAACAGCAGGTTGAAGATGAAGAGCAAATATTTGATGAATTTCATTCCCGTCTCCATTTTCAAATAACTTGATTACAAAACAAAAAGTAATAACTTTTTTAAAAACCTAAACGACCAAGGACGTTTTAAACGTTGAAATCTCTCGACCAACAATGTGTCGTACGTGTCTTCGTGTCTCACAATGGCCCTTCGGTTATCAAGACGTCTGAGCAACGACTGAACGGTAAATTCTTTTTAAGGCGTTAGGCGAGTCATAAGACATTAGCGCCTCTAGCGGCTAGTTTGGGTGTACACGTCGAGAAAGAAAAATGAAATAAAAAATAACAAACTTAGAGATCCGTCTGAGTACCAACAACGATGTGAAAAGTACGTGAAAGACGGAAATCCATATTGATTAGAAACATGGAAATGTTTTATTGTCGTGTTCTATATCCGTTGTTCGCGTAATAGGAGGGTCTGGGTATTTTTCGTAAGTTTTTCGATCGATGTGTCTTTGCAAAGCAACTCAGTCAGACCTGAATGGGTGGGGAAAAGAAAAAATTTATGCAAAACGATAGGGGCCGCCACATAATGGTGACTCATGTTTTTTTCCCAAAGTCTTTTATGGGTCTCGTTTCATCAGCAGGTTCCTTGTACTGCCACCTGGCCGTGGTCCATCATCCGTGACGTTAACGTTGAATAGTCTGCATATGTGTACATATGGCATTACACACCACAAGGCGTCCTTGAAGTTCTCAATAACAAACAAGAAATAGGCAAACAGTTTTATTGACAAATATTTTCCACTTTGTGTTCATTTGTCTAGTTTCGGGAGCCATCTTTCATGTTAATAATATTAAAATAATGTCAAAGCAAACATTACCGTATGAGAAATATTGAATCAATAAAATCAATATGTTGTCTCATGACAAAGTGGTCAAAATGAATTGTGGCTCGCGTCATCATTGCGTCTTTCAGTGAAACAGAGGGGGGAGGCCACGAAAATCAGTGAAGAAATCCCGGATGTTGATCCTTCCCCCACAAACGCACACACGCTGATTCACCAAAAATTCTTTATTCTAGAGCTGAAGCGTGTGTAAGTGAATCATCTTGGCGTTATAGCCTCATCACAGACAACAGAAAAATAATAAAATCCCATCAGATAATAGCACTTCAACCTCCCCTATTATCGATCCGATTTCCTTTTATCCCCCCACCCTAATAAACCCTTAACAGATACGTAAAACACACTTTACGCTATCGAATCTCATTTGAGAAAACTAATGGTAATAGGCTAATAAAAAGAACATCTGGAATGTTTTACCGCCATCTTTTTTTTTCCAAGTGAAAATTTCTCTTTTACTGCTAGTCACCATTCGTTTGAGTATAGCGAAATCACCTTACATTCCTCCTTTTTCCCCTAACAGTCATGTTAACGATTTTCGACTTTCCGAAGGACGGGAAAAAAATAAAATAAGGGCTTCTTTTTAATAGAACAAAGAAAAAACACACACAGGTCTGGTCCAACGGTGGATGTGTTTAGAATCCGTATACACACTTAATAGGGGAGAGTTGAGAGCGTGCAAAAGAGTGACAGCTCAAGTAGCATGCACCTACGGCAAGGTCCGACATGGTGAACACGCTTCTTGATTGCCTAATGGCCACCCCACATTTATTTTCAACTTTAATTCTCTTTTTGCTATTTTACACGACATCGTTAACTCTACAGGAATACAAACATGAAAGAAAATGAACGTCTTTCATCATTCAGACGATGTTTTTAAAGTTGAATCATTAATTCATTTCGTCTGCTGCAAAATACAAAGGATTCCAAATAATTTCCTCGTCGTTTCTCGAATTGTTATTACAACGGGTCCTTCTCGGATGATTAATTTTGTGCTCTTGTGTAGTATGGTACAATAGTTCTTGTTTCTTGATTCACTTAGCCTTTGCCTCGCGTTTTTTTCCCCATTGTTTGATCTGACGTCAAGTTAGGATTTTTTCCCTCCTTTTCTTGTGTTGACGTTTCGAATCAATGAGATCCTGTTTCATCCAATAAACCGACTGTCCTCCGTTGACGTTCAAGTTATTGGGCTTTTTTTTTTTTGCTCTTCTTTATCTCCAAAGCTTATCTTGAAGACTCCTCTACGAAATGTCAAAAATCAAGATATTGGTAAAATGATTGAGCAAAACCCTTAGAAGAATTTACAAGTACTTACACATGACATGTACTTGTAATCCTTTCTTTTTTCTCCCGGATCTTGTGTGTCGTCGAGTTACCCTTTCACTTCACCTGTTTCAAGGAAGACACGAAAATATTGATCGAAACTCGGCAAGCAGCAGTTTTACTCACGTTATAGTAATAAAGCCGGGGCTTTGTCTCTCTTTAGTTGGTCACGCGGATAATCTTTGCCATCTCCCTCCGGACAAACTTTTCCCCTTCTTATCGACGTTCAGTCCTTTTTCTTTTTAGTATATCCAATAGCACGAACATGCGTTACAGCGGGGAAAACCCCGCCCGTATAATGAAGAAAGCAAGCCGCTCAACAGCTCAGCTCTTTGCATATCTCCACACAAGATTGCGTGTCTATGAGTTATTTTGTACTAGTCAGTAAACGTTAGTGCAATTGATACTTCTCGTAGAACTCGATCATCTCTCGAGGCGAAAATGTTATCATGGATGGCGAATCTTACAATCAGCTTTGAGGCTTGTGTTCCATTGTCAGCGTGTAGGGTTCGTGTACACCACTTGAAAAAGAAAGAAAAGAAAATGCAAGTTCTTTCTTTCTGTATCCCTTCAACTTACCCGTGTTGTGTATCCAATCAGTTTGGGGACACAACAACTTGATTGCAAGACTGCTATTGCCCTGGACGGCAATTTTATACGACACATACAGATAAATAGATTTAGTCCTGGATAGACTCCTTAACTCCTCCGTTATCGATTGAAGAAACGGAAAGAATGATTCAGATAATATCCTTGTGTAGATAGTGGGTTAATTCCGCTCGATTCCGCTGACGGAATCCTAAAAAATAAAAATAGATAACTTGGTTAGACGCTAATGGATGTATAGCATTTTTAGTAGATTACTGTGGATTCTTCCGGTCGGCCGGCTGTCAACGTCCGTATTTTTAGAATTCCGTTTCACGTCGCATCAGATGCGATTGCACGCACAAACTTGCACACGTCACAAGACGTGCACGATGAGGAGGGCACGGTTTTCCCATCGTCTTTTCGTGTTGCCCAACAGATCCGGAAGGAAAATTTGGGAAACGTTGATAACGTCCTTGCACGCCAAAAGATGTCTCAACTTGATTCGTTTCGTTGCTACTATTTTCGACGCACGAACCAAGTTGTGATCAAACTGTAGAATCAATCATACGGGATCCTTCAGGCAAGATATGAACAATTCGCGATAGACGTGCGGGCAGAGGTCGATAATACGCGATCCCTCATTGTCAAACCTGTGAGTTGTGTCAATAAGGAAATGAAATTGCATTTATGAACTTCACAAATTATACCGACTACATTTCTGTTACAGCTCCATCGTAGATATCGGTAAATGTTTCTCCTATTTGTTTTGATTTCCGAATTAAAACAGCTGTTTTATCGATTTTTAAGGTCAGAGGGATAAAACCAATGTTACGTAAAAACTCGGATAACTGTAACTAAACAGGTAACGGAATAATTACGGGAATTTTAAGTCAAACATTTTTCTTGCCTCGATAGAGCGGATGATTTATTTCATTTAGATCCGCTGGTTCTAAAAACAACCACCCGTCGCCAGAAAACTAAAGGGGCGTGTCGAACGCTTTCGGAAAATCTGTGGTTTCTTCACTTCCTTCCAACGGGTTTCGTGTGATGACTGAGCAGTTCCATTAAGTCCCACTGTTTTCAAATGAACACCTTCTCGCTTCAATCTACTGCTTTCCAAAAAAAAAAGCCAAATGCCAACGTGACTGGTTACGGTGTGCTGCCTATAGTAAATTGAGAATAATAATTAATGAATGGTTCATTATACGAAAAGTTAAACACTTAATCACGCTGCGTTTGAGGGCATTCAATGAGCAAAAGGCCTTTCTGTCCATTATATGAATATCGATCCCAACACTTTTCGATCGACATGCGAAACATTTGATGAAACCTACACGGAAAGAGTTTCGACTATTGGGCGGACTCGATTCCAGGAAATTGAGCGTTGACTTTCAATTACCTAGATAGCTTGCAAAGTTTGCGCCTAGACGAAGGAGAAACTATAAAAAGTTCAATGATTTACAGTTTAGTAGACAGTTGCAGATCCTTTACGATTCTGCCTTTCGAATCTAACTTTAAACTACAAAAAAAAAACGATAGTTCCATATTCAGTAGCGAATAGTCAAAGCCGATTGGAATTGCGACAGGCAAAAATTCAAAAAAACTTTTAATAGAAAGGGTAATACTTCCAATGCAGCTCTCATTAATTCCAGGCCAACAATCAATTTTCAGGAGGTGATGAATCCATTTCCGTGAGCTGGCCGTATATCTCGCTCAGAAAACGCTTTTAATCCCAGCGTGATTGTTTCGTGATGTTCCAGGGTCCAATGGACCGAATAAATGTGTCATTTTGATTAAAGCCAAACTTGAACTCGGCATCGATTTATCTCCGAATTATATCTTTTCCAATCAATTTTCGTGTGTGCGATATGGCCGCTTTGCCACGGCAATTAACTCCAGATCTTGACCATAGAAAAGGTTATCGAAAAGAAATTTTAACTGAACGTTTTTTGAAATTGCGAAAAAAAATATGTCTTACCTTACACATGGCAATTTTTGCTAGTGTCTAAGATGCAGTAAAGGCTGTAGAAAAAGCTCTTCGGAATGTTAAGGAATTCTGAAGAAAACTGCTTTGCTCCAGCAGGATATTTTACCGCGAGTTCAAGCTACTTCGTGAGTGACTGCTAATTTCCGTTTGCCTTTTTTTTTACTGTCAGGAACGATGAGAAATGTCACAGAAAAAAGGAATGGATGTAGCGATTGAGGATAAAAGATCAGATTCCGGTAATTGGGCAGGAACCGAAATGTAGGCTCTTCCGGCTTGCCCTCCCTTAATGACGTTGGCTGCCGATCAAACATCAGTGGCCAGCCTTCTAGATGAGTTCACTGATTGATGAGAAAAATTCAGCAAAAATTAAAGAATTATTTGAGTACCTTCCATACAAATTTCCACGTGAAGAAAACTAACTGTTAGGGGATTCGATGTCCCTTTGCGGCAATTGTAAAGCTGGACCTATTAGACAACGAAGAGGTCATTGATGATTTTGTTAATGTAGAAAGCCACAAAATGCTTTTCTCCGTCCCTAGTCAAATTTCCGGCCTTCCTTTGCCCAGCACTTTCCGAATATTCATTTCCTTTTTGGAAAAAGATCACCTTCCTTTCCGTACTTATCTTTGTCATGTTTAAATTTCAGCTTGTTTTTTATTTAACCTACCAGTGTGCACTCGAACAATACCAAACACGGAAATATCTAGTATATGAGGCGTTCTATACAAGAAGGACGACATCTCTCGTGCAGTCTTATCACAAACTGAGATTATCCAGGCAAATACCTGCCATTAAAACAAAAATTTAAATAGTTTTAACAATAATAATTCCAATAAGTTTATGAAACTGAATTAAATTTTGTTTTTTCTCTTTATAAGAACATCTTTTTATCAGTTTACGTGGTATGACCGCATCTTTGGGTGCCTAACTGCCTAGCATTTTTGCTAGGCATCTTTTGAATGGTAGTGGAAGGCACCCATTTATGCAGTTTTGATGAAGCCTACAAAAAAAAAAGGAAACTTACAGTTAAATAGATAATTATCGTGATCCAATCAATAGAAAATGCGAATTTTAAATTTAGCGGACTCACCGTTTCACTGGCACGAATACCTGGTGCCTCTATATGATCTAAATTACCTTTGTAATTTTGCCACGGAGAAACATGTTCCCAATTACAAAAAAAATCGTTACAGGCAACGGTTAAATAAAAAAGTTAAAATATTTTACATGAAAAACAGACGATCAGTATACAGCCCGCGTTTTTCATGTAAAATAAGCCAACGTAACAAGGCGAACGGGTAGTCAATATTCAACAAGAATAACTAGAAATTTATCGATCATCTAAGTTTCTTGTTTTTTACAACTATTTTAAATACTTTGCACCTCACACGAGAATTCCTGAAAAGAAGACAAATTTTGTTCTCATTCCAAACACGTAGCGGCATTTTCCCTAGCCTTATGAATCTCCAGCTGAAATCGTAAAATTTTGGGGTGTTTCCAATCCAAACGGTCATTTTTACATTATTTTAAAATAAACCAAGCTCAGCTCGTTTTAAGTAGCTAAATACAGTCCAGCTTCATGAACTCTGACCTGATAAAACGGCTTAACAACCAACTGTAATTCGTGAAAAGGAAAATAAATTAAATGGGATCCATTCACACTTCCATTACATATACCAGCATCGATTTCCCTAGCCTAGCGAATTTCCAGTTGAAAGTGGAAAACATGATTTCAGGTTTATCCTAAATCGAAAGCCTAAACTCTACGTGTAACGCGAACGGTTTTCCTCACTGTAAAATTGAAAGTTATGGGTTTTACTTACTTATTCATGAAATAACAGGATGTGGGTTGGATTTGTGCTTCAAAGTTGTCAATATGTTAGGCATCACCTAGAATCAAAACTGAGAAACTCATGATGTCCATTATCTTACAGACACTACTCAGGAACAATCCCGTAGAATATTAAACATCCTCTTGGAGAGATTTAATATGCATTTTTTTACCTCAGATAGGAAGGAAGTCTGCAATTTGTCATGTTGACAATGTGTAAACTGAAATATCTACAAATACACACACAATAGTTAAATTGAGACAATAAATTAAATATAAAAGAAATACTTTTTGTTTTTGGCCATTTCTTTGTTTAGCTTGCCAAAGATTGAGCACACATTCATCAATATTTTGGCACTGAAGAATGCCCCAACAACAATTCTGTAAATGCATAAGAAACAGTTTCTTCTAAACATGTGACAGGAAATATAATATTTATCTTACTTGTTGAGCCGATTAACTGGGAGTAACTGGAATCCACTTTCAGCCCAGATTAAAAGATTAGAAGCAACATTTTCAACATGAAGTTGAGCCTCAACTAGATCACATACTGTCTGAGACCACAACAAATAATAAATACAATGAATTTACCCACCTCCATTAAGAAAATGTCATTTCACTGCATCATTAGATTAGTTTGTAGAAGTCGTACCTTCAGGGACTTCAGTTCTTCTTTCCTTCCCCAAAGCCATTCTATCAGATTAAGCAAAAATTCCAGGTCTTCTTTATCTCTCAATAGACTAATTCCTTGCTTAAGAGCATACGGGCGACCTGGGAAAGAAAATAACATAAACCTTCGAGATGATAGATCATGCTTTTGAAAGGTCATACTCGAATAGCTAACAGATACATCTGTTGCTTCATAATCAGCAGCAACATCAAGGTATTCTTGAATACTTTTTAAATTTGTTGGTATGGAACCCAACCAAAAATGGCCTGGCATAACGAATTCAACTGTAGATCTGATTTTGGCTAAATACGGAGACAAAGAGAAAAGGTATGCAGCACGTGAGAATGTATTTTACTTAACGTCGCGCGCGGCAATTCACTGCTAAATATTACCCCACTGCTGAGTGTGACTGGCATAGTTCGGAGCATTCCCGCTAGAGGTGCAAAAATGGCGCGTAGAAATAATGGAGGAAGGGTAAGGTTTGGCTTTTGACTTCATCGACTTTTACTGCGAATGATCACCAATGGAATATTATTCCAGAAGATAAAAAAGCCAGCAAGACCATACTCTTGAAATTCCTTGAAAGCTGAGCTATATTTCTCACTGCAATATTATTTCACCTCCACAACCTTTTCATGATAAAGACAAAAGAAAAAACCATAAACAGTGGGGTTATGTAGCCTAATGGATGGTTATTTGACCAATTACATTAAAGCGTTCATTTTTGTCTTGGACTTTCTTACCATTAGCTAAGAGGATAATGTTCTTTGGAAGATAAAGAGAGATTTACTTATAAGTTGAATGCGCCATGGAAAATAATTTGTTATGATTATAACCAAGCTAATGGGGTCCCAAAGCGTATCGGCAACAATACAGGCCTTTCTAAACAACGCACCCCACGTCATTTTCTTTTAAACGACACCTATTTGACCGTTGTTAAAACTTTTGTCAAGACTAATTTGAAGGATAACTGCAAAGAATAATAATCCCCCCCATTGGTATAGATGCAGAGCACGAAAACTTTAACAATTTGAAGATATTATTGGGAAACCATTGAAACGACGTGGGATGAAATTAAACGTCCCTTTATCTGTCTAAGTATAAAAATAACAAAAAATAGACAAGAATTACAAATCTGCAAACAAAACCCATTCGATTCACTGCAAATGATGCAAAATGTAGAGATTTTACTAACTGTTTCTGAAGTAAAACGAGTCGTGGCAGGGCGTTCGGCTACTAGACTGATCCATCTGCTTCATTTGTTTCAGTACAAAATGGCGGCTAAAGTGCACACTGAAAGCGAACAATGTCCCACTAAAAACATCTGTTACGTCCTAACTCACAGAGCTGAATCACTAGACTAATGTTACGGAGGAAAGGAACTGTGTAGACAGAAATAGCTGGGATCCTACTTCGCCAAAAGCAATTTGTGCCAGCGTTGACAAGAATAAGAAAAAATCAACCAAGGTCGTTTCGATTTGGGAATTGCTGATTTAAAATAAAATGCTCATTGCAATTAGATGACTGAAACAAGTGATCGATGAAAAGAAGAAACAATTGAATGACATCATATTTCCTATTCGAAAGTAATTCGAACGATAACTTTCCTAATAACCAACAATTGCCATCAGCTAAATCGATGTCTATCAGGATCTGTTGGAGCAAAAGCAGACAACATAAAAGCCAACGCCCAGAGATAATTAACTCCGCCAACGCCATCCGTTTCAAGTGCTGCAACTGTGGCGAAATTCAATGAACTCGGTAATATTCGAAGCCATTGGGGCGAATTCATCAGGGCGTATGAACATGAATTTAATATCGGGTCTAAGAAAAAATGACTGTAATTTGCTGTCGGCGATGGAACGTGTAAGTTCAACCAATCTCGATGCTTCTGAAATGTTTTTTTACTTGCAACCAAGGAAATTCAACCAATGATTCTTTCACCTGTAAACGAAAATCGAATCAAGACGTGCGATGCAGTACAAACAATCAGAATGCTAAAATCAAAAACGTAGTTTAAAAGGTCACGGTTCATTTGGATAAAAAATTTAATTGAAACATTTTTTATTTGTGATTGAAACATCTTATACTTCGACAATGTTACAGTGTCGTCTTTTGCAGGATCTACGTTTGTTCATTTGATTCTATTTAGAGGAATAGTTGCCCTTTGGCTGTGTTGGAGGACTAGCATCGTCGCTATCGGCATCCATGTCCTCGTCATCTAATTTCTTCGGATTAGCTGAATCAGAAGTTTTACTTTCTTCGAATGCGAATTCAAATGCTTTGCTGGGCTACACAGAAAGAAAATAATGCGCAGGAGCATTAACTGTAAGCCATGGTAAAATTGTTAAGTAACCGTCAGGCAGAATAATTTGAAACCCGTCGCTGGAAGCGATTATCACTTACCTTGCCCCAAACATTGACTATGATTTTATTCTCGTAAAAGTTTGTAGAATTTTCTGTGCAAACCCACGATACATCTGCTATGTCCATACTTAGATCAACATCCGAGGTTAAAATTTGTTTCCAGTCCTGAAATAAAAAAAATGGCGTGGAAGAAAAAAGATTTGATCAAAGTTAAAAGAATTTTCTTTTACTTTAAAGACGTAGCATTGCGTTCTTATTAAAACCATGACTAAAACGACGATATTCTAAAAAGATTGTTTTCTCACCTCCGCTGACCAAATCGTTAATTTCTTATGGCCGAAACCTGCAAGTAACCGACCATCGGATGAAAAGGCCAACTTATCTACTTCTATATCAGCAAGACGTTGTAGATTTTGTTCGTTTTTCAGTGGATTCCAAATAAAAACGCCACTTCCTGTTGAACTAAAAGGAAAAAAGAAGCTCATCAGAGAATATGGGAAATGATAATAGAAACAGCATACATAGATCATACACCAATTCACAAAATGATTGCTGGTTCTTTTTAATTTAAAAAAATGGTAGTCCGGCTCGATCGAACTACTTTTCAATTGCCCACATTCTTTCCTCCATGAGATCCTCTGCTTACATTTCTTTGTTACCCTTTAACTTAAGCAAATCGTAGGCCACCTGGAAAGACTGTCAGGTTCTTTTACAGGACTAAACAGGGAAACGAATTGAATTCGCGAATTCAATTGTTCGACTACTCGCGTTTTTCTTTCGTTTTTTTTTCTCGTATGCCTTTCGTTTAGCTTCCGCAATCGAATGACGTTGTTCGTTAACCTCCAGGTTGAACCTACTAAAATCAGAAAAAATTATTTGACAACGATTCCCCTCCTGCCGTGGCTAATAGTTTTGAATTCAGTCGTAACAATTCATCGGGTGATTCGCGTTGAAAAGAAAAGAGGCGAAGTTTACAAAGGTTCACAGTCGAACAAACAAAAAAAACTAGAATTTACGTTTAGATGGACTTACTAAGCAAGAGTGGCCGATTTACTTGCCATTTTGATTCCGCCCTCTTCTTCCCCATTTCCTGGGCACGGACGCCAAGCAAATGCCGAAATCTCCTTCTCAATCGACAGGCTATAAATGGGCTCGTCACGGTCCATGGACCAAATCTGCAAAGAAGTAAAAAGACAATTGAATAAAAAAGCAAATTCCAACGAGATCGATGATATCTTCCATTTCATTTTGTTACGTCAATAAACAAATTATTTACTTTAATCTGGAAATCACCCCCACTAGTCAAAAAGTGGGTCTTTTCATTCCATTTCAGATAAAAATATTCCCTTCCATGTTTGAATTCTTTCACGAGTCGAGTTGTTGTCAAATTGTTTTCATCCATTTCAAAAATCTTAATCGTTCCGTTATAAGAAGACACAGCGATTTGATTTTCAGAAATCCACTTCACAGCCGTAACCCTTTCACTGTCAATTGTGGTGATCACGTCGCCAGTGGCTGAATCCCATAAAACAACTTGATCTGATTCCTGCATGGGCAATGGTGAAGTGACAAAAAATAAACAGGGCAAACAAAAAAATATGAACTGCATCACAATAATGGGCATAAAAAGGTTATTTTTTGCTTTTGTTGAACTAGCAACTTCGCATGTTCACTTTATCGAAATGAAGGCTTCAATTTTGAATTTGAGAAACGAATCGTTAACTTTAAACATGAAATGGTAAATGCTTTATGATCGTAACAGTTTCTTACCAATTCAATCAGAATAATAATGATGGTAATGAAAACAATGAATTGCAGCAAATTTTAAATGTCGTCGCCAGCTAACTTTTAAGCTTTTCTCAACCAAGAAAAATGTGGACAGATGGTCGACATTTGGCAATATGGACAGGTTTTTGACATGAAAATGGACCCAAGTTTGTTGATGGACCAGCCAAAATTGACATTGCGACTTACCCTTCCAAAAGTAGCCAGCAAGTTGTGCCTGGTTGGATTCCATTCTATTTGATGGACATGCGAGAATTTCTTTTGAAAGCGAATTTTGCCCTCTGGGTAATTCCATACGACGAGCGTATCTCTTGAAGCAGCAGCTAGTTGTGTACCGTCAATCTAATTCAAAATTATGCGTTTGAGTTTCTCTTAGTTGTATGGAAAAATAAAATCTGTCTGTCCCTGATTTCGTTATCCGATACATTTATCCGTAACAACCAGATCAAATAAAGATAGTGTTAGGGATCTATGTTTACGTCCGAAATCAGGGATAAAAAATCAGCCGCCAATTGATTTACATTCCACTCAAATGATATCACTGATCCCCCGTCGATGTTTTGAGGTAGACAAATGACTTTCTTTTTCCAATTAGAAAACGGAATAGAAGAATTTTCTCGAGTGTAAAATGTTAACTCTTTTTTACTGATACATGCAAGAATTGGCTCAGTGGTGGTACAGATGAAGTCGACCTGATTGTCCATATCCATGTCAACGTGACGCAATCGAGATTGGATTTTATCTAAAAAGAAATAAAAGGATCGACATAATCAATTCATTTTGAAATAAAAGGATTGAGGTTCTACCCTTATTCTCGTATAACAAATTGGCTACTTCTTTGATGACCTCATCCAATCCGATTCTTTTTGTTTCTTCAAATTTTATCATCTTCTGAATCACAACAAGGACTTTTCCGTTTACGTCCTCTACCACTAAAGATTTTTCTAAAAATGTCAAATAAGTAAATTTGATAAAAAGGGCGAATTTTTGCTGCTTTACATGACTTAAAGAAATTACTATCGAAAGGATTTACCTTCCTTGTACTTGACGAATTCTACTGGATTGTTAGTTAAAATATTGGCAGGAGCAGTGGCATTGTTCCCAAATGGATGTTTGCCACGCGTCAAGAAATAGAAAAATACACATCCGGATGAATACGTGTCACTTTTGATAGTTGCATCTGGGAGATCGGCAGGCATGTTGTCAGGGTCATTCAAAAACTGAAGCCTCTCAGGGGCCATCCATTGAAGAGTTCCTCTGATTTTACTCTGAGAAAAAATATCATGTCGCGTTTTTTTAACAAACGATAAATCAGAGACTTTCATTTGAATGGGCGTCGTCCTTGAAATGAGGATGTTTTCCGGTTTAATATCACGATGCACCAATTCTCTCGAGTGGATGTAATGCAATCCGTTGGCGATTTGGTAGAGGACCAATTCGTCCGGTGGCAATTCCGGCCCGTTATATTTCTTTTCACAATAATCTGCCAATGTCCCGGCACACCATTCCAAAACCAATTGCCTGTCAGGTTTTAACAAGTTGTTAACTTAAATAAAACATTCAAATGAAACCAGATTGCCATTTTACGTGATTCTATTGTCGGCCGAATCAGCGACATCCAGGAGTTTCACTACATTTACGTGATCCAATCCTATGTGTGTACTCATTTCTCTTTGAATAATTTCTTTTTGTGACGTTGTCGTCGTCATTTGTTTAACCGCAACAAGATCGCCATTAAATTTCCCTTCGTACACGTGTCCATAAGTGCCGTTACCAAGTAGTTTACTGGTGTTGACTTGGACTGCAAATTCAATCAGATGATGAATTAAATTTGTAAAAATGATTACTCAGGCCATAAACGAATTCAGAAATTCTGGACTTACTTGAAAGTGCGTCTTTAAATTTCTCATTTGCTATGTGCAACCAATTGAATCCTTTTACTGGGGATGGAATAATCATTTTTTTTATGGGCTCATGGGCAAAGTGATCTTTGCGTAAACCTTAGTTAAGAAAAAAGCCACTTTAGAGTAATAAATATGATGAATGTATGCCAACTTACTTTCTAAATTGATTGGGTTCGTTTCCTTGAGGTTTTTCAAAATTGATTTAAAATCATCACCAAAAGGGTGTTCGCCACGGGTTAGATAATAAAACAAAATGCATCCAGCAGCAATGGCATCTTCAGTGGCGTCTTCGATTCCTTCCAGGGAGTCAGTTTTCTCTGACAATGTCCAATACTTTCTCTTACAGAGTTCCATTTCCCAAGAAATTTTTTCTTTTCTTTCCGACAGATTTTTACTGTAACTGAATTTGTTCAATCGGAAATCTGAAATCTTCATTCGCACAGGACGGGACTGGGCAGTTATAACGACATTCAATGGATTAAGATCGCCATGTATAATTTCTTTTCCATGCAGATAGTAGATTCCGCTGGTAATTTGATAAAGAACTTGCGATTCATTTGGCATCGGTCCCTTGTACTCATAATCGCAATAGTCGTATAAAGTGGCAGTGTACGGTTCCAGAGCAAAATACCTGTACCGTAAATAAAAATGAGATGCCTTTATTTCATACTGTTAATTCTTTAGCCACCAACGTGAAAATAATGAAAACCTCCATCCATTGGCCACGTCCTCCTCATAACCGAAAACTCGTAGGACATTGTTGTGATTCAGTTCTTTTCCTTCTATGAGCTTGTCGGCCACAGCTTTCCACCCATCAAGACAGTCTTCATTTTTAATTCTTCTTACCGCAACTTCTTTTTTTAGACTAGGAGCCTTTGATTTCACGCGATCCTTTTCGGTACCTCGATTCTCATTCTTCTCCCTCCAATGTCCGTCAAACAAGAGCCCCCAGCATCCGCCACCGAAAATACTGGTTTTGCAATCCAATTTTTTCCCTTGAAACAAAAGCTGTTCTAATTTTGGTTGTTCGTCGGCTGCCATTCTACTGCCCGTCTCGTTGCTAATTCTATTGTCCACCCTGTTGCTTGCTGTTTCAGAAACAGGAAACCTAAGAAAAAAAACATTTTGAAAATGTTCAGCATATTCTAAATTATGATCATGAACAAATGGCTCCACTGGTTCCACAAACAAATAACAGTAACGACATAAACATTTTGATAAACACGAGATATTCGACCGAGAATGCAAATTTTAAAATGTTATGGTACATCAAACATATGAGCAAGACGATGGTTGATAGCGGAAGAAAACTAGTCAAATAGCTTTTTGATTATTTGAACGTTTAACTATTGAATAACTCGCCATTATTTTTGGGTTAAATTATAGTGCCAGAAAATCTTAAGTTTATTTATCTTTACTATATTATATGATATAAATTATTATTACGAGAGAAAAAAATAAACACTTCTAACGTTGAGAAGAGCTGGAGCTTAACAAGTTTATGATACTTAAACAAACGTAAATTGCTACATATAAACTAACTGAATAAAATCGGAAACATTTACCTTATTGTGTAGAAATAAGGACTTCTCTGTTTCCTACGGTGGGGTTAAACAAACTTGAAATGTCCAACGTCTCGTATCTCGCACTGCCTTTTTACTTCATCGCGAAGATAAAAAAAAATCCAGGCAGCAGATATCGTTATCTTTTTCTAATACGGAACGAGACAAACAAGTTTCGACATAACAATTTAAGCAACGAACGAGAAATTATTCTTTAATCACGTTTTTTTTACGGCTTCACTTGATAAAGTCAATTGTTATCTGCTTTATCTCAATCCATTTGCGGAGTCCCCGTTCTTCCCCGTTTGATTGGAAAGTACTCCTTCTAACTACACAACGTCCATTGCTGGTGGACTGACTTTTTATCTTACGAAATTACGTGCCACACGGAGTAAGACGAAGTTCTCACATTTTAAGCAATACATGAGAAAACTCGCAGTTTTCCGGATGTAGTAGGAAGATAACGAATCAAATTCACACAACCCGAGTTCGGACAGATGGAGATCGCAGTAGGATGCAATCTTATTTTGCTTCCAACGAAAAGAACAGGGAATCGTTAGATTGGAATAGCGAAGAATTTGCATGGACATACTGAATACACATTAGCCATTGTTTGCCGTATGGCGAGATCTTTTAGCTGTTTCTTCTTCGTTGTGAACGTACATCGCACTACGAGGGGAACAAAGCGTACGCAACAGCAAAAGTGGAACGACTGATATGTTTTGGCAAACTGACTGTCCCTCTGTAACGATGGGCGGTCCTAATTAAAAACGGTCCTAACATAATTATGGTTCACGGAATGTTTGACCTGCTATTTGTTTCACTTCCCGCTGAAGCCATAACTGCCAGCTCCGCGCCCACTTCCATACATGTGCCTAGATTTCCCCAGCCTAACGAATTTCCAGCTGAAAGTGGAAAACATGATTTCGGGTTTATCCTAAATCGAAAACCTAAACTCTACGTGTAACGCGAACGGTTTTCCTCACTGTAAAATTGAAAGTTATGGGTTTTACTTACTTATTCGTGAAATAACAGGATGTGGGTTGGATTTTTGATTCAAAGTTGTCAATATGTTAAGCATCACCTGAATCAATATTGAGACACTCATCATTTACATTATCTTACACACAACACTCAGGAACGATGCCATAGAATATTAAATATCCTCTTGAAGAGATTTAATGTGCATTTTGTTACCTCCGATAGGAAGGAGTTCTGCAATGTATCAAATTGACAATGTGTAAACTGAAATATCTACAATTACACACACAATAGTTAAATTGAGACAATAAATTATATTTAAAAGAAATACTTTTTGTTTTTGGCCATTTCTTTGTTTAGCTCGCCAAAGATTGGGCACACATCCAGCAATATTTTGGCACTGAAGAATGTCCCAACAACAATTCTGTAAATGCATAAGAAACAGTTTCTTTTAAACATGTGATAGGAAATGCAATATATATCTTACTTGTTGAACCGATTAATAGGGCATAACTGGAATCTGCTTTCAGCCCAGGTTAAAAGATTATGAGCAACATTTTCAACAGGAAGTTGAGCCTCAGCTAGATCACATATACTGTCTGAAACCACAACAAATTATGGACACAGTTAATTAACCCACATCAATGAAGGATGTAGCGATTCCCCACATCATAAGATTTGTTTGTGGAGCTTGTTCTTCAGCGACCTCAGTTCTTTTTTCTTTCTGCCAAGCCATTTCAATGGATCACATGAAAATTCCAGGTCTTCTTTATCTTTTAATAGACTAAATCCTTGCTGAAGAGCATATAGGTGACCTGTGAAAGAACTTCGAACTGATAAACCATGCTTTTTGAAAGTTTATACTCCAATAGCTAACCGATACATCTGTTGCTTCATAATCAGCAGCAACATCAAGGTATTCTTGAATGCTGTTTCAATTTGTTGATACAGAACCCAACAAAAAAGGAACTGGCATAACAAATTCAACTGTAGATCTGTTTTTGGCTAAATACGGAGACAAAGAGAAAAGGTATGCAGCACGTGAAAAAGTATTGTACCGTCGCCCGCGCGGCAATCCACTAGTGCATATTACCCAACTGCTGTGTGAGACTAACATAGTTCGGAGCACTCCCGCTAAAAGTAGGAAAATAGCGCGTAGCAATAATGGAGGAAGGGTAAGTTTTGGCTTTTGACTCCATCGACTTTTTCTGCGAATCATCACCAATGATACACTGTTCCAGAAGAATAAAAAAACCAACAAACCCACACTCTTGAATTTGCTTGAAAGCTGAATTATATTTCTACTTGCAATATTATTTCACCTCCACAACTATTTCATGATTAAGATAATAGAGGAACCCATACACAGTTGGGTTTTGTAGCCTACTGGATGGTTATTTGACCAATTACATTAAAGCGTTCCTTTTCGACTTGGACTTTCCCACCATTAGCAAAGAGGATACTGTACTTTGGATCCTTTAGTGATTCATCAGGTAAATTTAAAATGACTTCGTATTTGCCCGGAGCAATATCAGAAGGAACCTGGACGTTCAAATTAATTGTCGTCTCTTTGCCAGGCGCAAATTTACGGGGATCAATGCTTGATTGGCGAATGGGCCCAGATTTCTTGTTTCCATTTCTCAAAATGACCTAAAAAAAAACATGAAACAAATTCAAATTTACCAAAACGTCACAATAGCAACAGAAACTGTCGAACAGTCTGAGAAATAAAAAATGATCCAACCTCAACAGGGCGGGCATTGTAAAGAGGTGCCACACCCGTATTTTTAATTTTGAGGGAGGCACAGAAACTGCCTCCTTTCTTCACTGTCGATTGTAATTTCCCTCCAACGAATTCGAAGCGATAACCCATTCTGTTGCCTATATCGTTATAGCATTTATTCTTAACCCAATCTTTGATGACCTAAATTTTGAAGGAATGAAAACAAAGATTTTATTATTCTTTTCGCTGTTGTATGTTTGTACGGTTGTCCTACGTCTTCGTTGAAATCAGTATTCAGGTAAGTAAAACGCTGTTTTTCGATTTGTTTTTTTGCATTGGAGCATCCTGTATTGGGACTTTTTACGCACGATTCCCCACCCACCATGACGCTGAGACCTTCTTCTTCCAGCCACTTTCTCTCCGATTCATCTGCGAATGTACCTGTATCTGTTTCGTCTGCTAAGAAACAGTCATTATGGATACCCAGACGCGAAGGTTCCGTAGACCTATCATAGTCTGGTTTCGTATTAGCCTTGCCGTATATTTTCTAATGAAAATTTAAGGAATCGTTTAATTAGGTGCTAATAAACAATAAAAGCAATGAAAATGTCTTACCTGTTTTGCTGCTGGATAGCGGATCTGAAGCATCCGATTTTTTGGGACAGCTTTCATCATAGCTTGAACTATATCTTTACGATCTTTTTGCTGTTTTTCGTTCGCCTTCCAACCTTCCTTCCGACCATCCTTCTTCACTTCTGTTGCATAATTTCTCGAATAATACCATTCGCCCCAGTGTCCAATAAGTCCAAGTTGGACGACGTTTATGACATCAACGTTTTCCTTTCAATAAAAAAAATATTTACTAACTAATAGACAACTTTTAAATTTTTATCAGCTTTTCATACATACCTTGAAAACCTTTTCCAGCTGCTTAATGTGCTTCAAAAGTTGAGGTTTTTCTGCATCGGTCGTTTTGGGGAAATCGTGGTTGTCGGGGTTGCCTTTAATGTTCGTCTGATTGTAGCTGAATCGCACAATGCCCTTCATACCAGCCTTGCGCAGCGTACTGAAATCGAGCTTCATTTTTTTCAAAGCCTCATCAGTAAAGTCTTTCTTCACGAATGGCTCGATGTCGAAAATCATCAAAGCTAGAGTGATGCCCTCTTTCGCCCATTTTTTAATATTCTCTTGGCTGATGGGTTTGTGCGATAACAATTTAATATGATGGTGATGATAGTAACCTCTCTCGGGATTGGCCAATAAAGTTTTTCCTGTTTATGGATAGGACAATAGTTCTTAAAGAGTTCGTTTAAACTATGGTTAAGGTTTCAGTCTTACCATCAAAAGGTACGAACTTTAGGGGCGATCCTTGCTCACACGAAGGGTTGGATGCTTGACGTTCAGCAGGTATTCTTTTCCTAATTGGCTTTATAAGACCATTTAAACGATTGAAATTGCAAATATAAATGATTTCAAATAATAATAAAAATAAATCGATAAAATTGATGGCCTCACCGCTTGGTTTTCCGTTGTTTGATGACTCTGCGCAACGTGACAGGCTAGCATAAAAAACGCAAACAAAATAAATGTAACCTTCATTTTTGTACAACGAGCTGCTAATCTACGGATAGACTAGAAGAGTTGTGCTATCACGCTTAAACAGGCTAGCTTTTTTATATACGCCTCTCCGGAAATCTAACGACGCAAAAAACTATGACATCGGCCTTCCAACCAATAGGCAGTTGCCACGTTTTCGATGTGTACATTAATATCCTGAGTAAATTAGAATAGTCTTATTTACTCAGATGGATACACCTACGGAAAATTAAGCAAAATCAATACATTTGGTGATCGTAGTGTGTACATAGCTGTGGAAATTGGCAAAGGATTTACCTGAAATGTGACGACGGTCAAAAGAACCGAAAAGATGGCACACACAGCTTTAGCGACCACATGCGTCTCTTTTCCCCCGGAATTCCGATTTGGACAGATATTCGTCACATCAATTTACGCATACGTACTCGTTTACAGAGGCACATGTAAATGAGATGAGGTAAATTAGTTTAGTGAATGGTGGGCATCCAACCAGTTAAGTACGTGCTGGAAGTTGTGCAACAACGAATTTTGGCGGTCACCTGGAGAAAGATACAAATAATTTTATTGTAAAATTAGAAGCACTTTAATTAATAAAAATAGATGATCGAAAAAGAGTTTTACCCATAATAATCTAATTTTTTTAGAAAGATTGTGACGAATAATTCGAATTTTGACCCGTTCAATTTTGGTTTGTAGGAACTGCTCCATATTAGACGGACATTAATGGTCTGCTGCAATGAACGGCCTTACAGGTAAGTTTGGCATAGTTCCAATATTTGAGCGAAATCTAGAATGGCACAAAGGATAATAAGAATATTCACCTGTAAAATAAGAAATAAAATGTCGAATAAACAAAAGATCAAACAAAACATTGTTTTGCAAAATTTAAGGAAAATAAGGATAATTATCAAAAGCTTAATGTGATCCGAACGCGGCTGGGTTGCGTAAGTTTAGAATGCCAAAGAACCATAGGTATGCTTCTATTTTTTCGAATCTTGGGTCTCGAAGATAACGATATTGGCTGAACTTGTCGCCACGGCTTAACAACCAACTTTAATTGGTAAAAAAAGAAAACACATTAAGTGGGATCCGCTCTCACTTCCATACATGTGCCAGCATAGATTTCCCAAGCCAAGCGAATCTCCAATTGAAAGTTGAAAACACGATCTCGGGTTTTTCCTAAATTGAAAACCTGAACACTGTATGTGTAACGCGGACGGTTTTCCCCACTGGAAAATTTAATTTAAAAGAACATAATTGGCTATCTTTGATCACAAGCATAGTGTCTTTTTGGGCATTGAAGCCACGTGATACCCGTAGGTAATTCGATGTATTCACGGGGTATATAACAGCCAACAACAAGAGCAAAAGCCAATCTCACTTGTGTGCCTTTGCTCATCAAGAACTGCTAAAAATTCGATCAAACGACGACCCATCTATACCGGTAAATTATGCCCTTCTTATTGTTTTAAGTTATTCAAAATTACTTCTTTAATCTAGATTTTGTGTTATACACAGCGAATTAAAGAAAAAATGTCTCACCATCATCAATTGGCAGCAGCCTTCTTTTCAGTGGTTGTTCTGCTTCTATGCTCCAGTCCTGTTATTGGACGATTTGGCCAACACGATGGAGGTAAAAATGTTACTTCTGAATACCAGTAAATAGTTCTGCCAGAACGTCTGAAACAGTGGCACCCTGAAGAAGGAAAAAATATTAAGATAAAACTAACATTACTTGCTTAGATTTTAGAGATGGGCATGACCTGGGCCTTCATGGCAATGTTGTCGGCCATCCAGGGCATCGTCTCGAACGAGCGATCGTACCCGATTATACTACTGCACGAAAGGCCCATATAATCGGCAAAAACGAGAACGTCATTGTGAGTTTTCCTAAAAATTCTGCAAATAAATAAAATACAATATCGTATGAAATAACCACATTATTCTTGATAAAACATTGGACAGTGTTTACCTCTATCACCTGCCTTGCCACTGCCGGAAGACGAGGCTACATTCACGTTCGGCCAGGCAAACATTCACGGATGGGCAATCTTCTATCAAAGCAAATATTCTGTAGCATTTGTTAAACCAAAATGTGTCGTTCCAGGACGTAAGAATGTTTACAATATTTTTCATGGAATTATTTTTTTTTGATTAACATACCTTTTAATTTCAATTCAGACGTACTGGTGATGCCATTAAAATCAACTAAACGTATCCTCGACATGCAGCCGGAAGAGCTAGCAGATTTATTTTTAACCGCACAACACGTTCAACGTGGCATGGAACTTTTCCACGGGGTTTCTTCCTCCATGATCGCCGTGCAAGATGGACCAGATGCTGGACAAAGCATTCAAGTTAGAAAAAACTACAACTTAAGTTTTTAATTACCTTTCTAATGCGTCTTGTTTCCTTCGAATTTCATCTACCGATGATCACAGCACGTGCACGTTCATATCATGCCTCGACGGCCAAATGACTTCAAGGTAAACGACGAAGTCTACGACGAGCTGAATAAACGCGATGAGGAACCCTCCGCCGGCTGGCGTACGAAAGAGGAAATGAAGAAAGAAGCCGATGAACTTCGTCAATTTTTTCAGTCACTTTAATTTCAACAATTCAATGGTTGACTTGCTGTAGCTGTAGAAAGGCAGCTGTCTCTAATGAAACGATTTAGCCATCGTTAGTTGTTAGACGTAGTCTTGCAGTTGATCGCCTATATTTCTTTCAACAAAAAAATGGTCTATTTCGACAATTATTATATGTGTTAATGCTTGAAAATATAAAAAGTAAGAACGAACGGACATGCTAGGTTAAATGGTTAAGGGAGCATGCGAAACAGTAGTTGCAAAAATATTCTTAAAACAAAACAAAAAGCTGCACGCACGGGCAACTTTTTTTTTAGCACTTAAAAACGAAAAATGTGCCTTCCATCACATTCCAATGTTTTTCAGTCAAGAGCCTGTTCAGTGTCGATAACTAACTCGCTGAACCAAAACAGGAACCTCATATCCAAGTTATCTTAATTCTCTTCCAATGAGCTAGGATTCCATTCAAACACCCAAGACTGAACGGACTACTCAGAGATTACTTCACCATTACAGAATATCTCAAAGACATCACGAATCAAATCTAAAACAAAACAGTTACCTCAGATTCACACGTAGTGGAACAAAAAAAATTCTATCACCTTCAGGGTGTTGACATTTTCCGAGTAATGACTGGAGTACGGGGAGTACTTGAAGTTCACGGTCATTACATTTGTCAACGTAACGATGCAATACCTCCACCCTTTGCTTAAAAACAGCGTGGATCAATTTACTATCCACTCCGCTTCCTGCATGCAATGAAATTCATCGTAACAACAAGGGCGTAATTTAAACTGAATAGGTTCAAAAACAAGTTGCCTTCGATGGATGTCTCTATAATGCAGGTCATCAATGCACGGATGAAAGTAGAATCAATTTCACCAACATATTCTTTCTAAAAAATAGACCAATAAAAATTAGTTTCCATGGTCGTAGCAAACTAAATAAATGATACCTGAATCCAAATGCAAATTTCATCGGTAGTAGACTTATTTTCCTCTTGAAAGTATTGTTTCAGGCGTTGCTGAAAAGCGTTGGTGCTCAATTTCTCAGTTGGACTTTCACACGAAACATCACCGCATGTTTTCATGGCTTCCAGACTCGCAGTGTCATTTTGTCGTTTATGGCCACCATTCAACTCACCGCCTCGAGTTTCTCTGTCGTCAAATAAGATTTCGATGCCGGACAGGGTAGCGGCTTCTTGTAGCAAAGAGCAAGATGTTTCATCAGCTTCAACTGAAGCGGCCGGTTTATGATAAGCTTCCAGTGTCTGCAAGAAATTTGTTTA